>NW_021824297.1:0-19056 GCF_006345805.1 Octopus sinensis | reverse complement strand
ACATTCGGTCTTATAGAGACATATGGATTTACCGATGTGAAGATAGACTGAGGTTAGTAATCACTCACTAAGGTTAGCCACCATTAATAACGGTAAAGCGGCGACGGTACCCTCTTGAATGCTATATCTCTTCCAGCCAAATTGGAAATTTCTCTCTTCTCTCTTCTCTCTCTCTCTCTCTCCCTCTCTCTCTCTCTCTCTGTTATATAAAGATATATATTATATATATAATATAGATATATATATATATATATAATATATATATAATATGTATATATATATATATATTTATGCTTGTATATGTGTGTGTATACGTACATACATATATATATTATATAGTTATATATGCATACATGCATATATATAAATATACATATATAACTACATCTCTCTATGCATATGTATGTGTGTGTATATATATATATATATAGAGAGAGAGAGAGAGATACATACATATGTATATAGATATATATATGAATATATATATATCAACTTACCTAGACTGTTTTTATCTATTCAATTAGAAGTATATTAGTAGACAAGGCTTTTGTGTTGCATATGTATCTGTTTGTGATCGTGTGTTCGTATCTTTGTTATCTGTATTGTGGTTAGATACTGTGCACACACACACTAAGACGTAGACAAACACACACACATTTATATATACATACATCTATGCATAAAAGCCGTCGCCCAGTTACTCAGACTCAAACACATAGGGGAACTGTCTCACACGTGCGTGCGCGCACACACACACATACAAACGCACGCATGCGCACGTATACAATGGACTTCAAAATAGATTCTGTCTAAGAAATTTAACTCTTAACATACTAGGCATAATAAATTTGATTCCTATGAAATGGGAAGTTTGAACCTCAAATACGCCGCATATAGAAAGTAGAACATTTACTTCAAGTTATCTCGCGAGTCACCTACAGGTTTCAGTGACCATTGCCTACATCTGCTGGTGTTAGATACTATGCTTCGCCGCTAAATATCTAACAGTTGTTGACATCATGAGCTTTTATTATATATTGAATCGCTGGCGGACATCCGTATGTACATATATACAGAGAGTTACGAAAGCCTCCCGACCAACGAAATTCTCAATCCATACCTTTTCTCTACACCATACAAACATACAACCTGGTAACAATGTAAGAAACTTTTGCTATAACCCAATATACTCGCTAGAGTAGCGGAATCGGTAGCTAAAGCTGCACTAAATGTCTTGCAGCATTTTCTGTCGTAGCTTTACGTTCTGAATTCAGATTTCGCCGGTAGCATCTCTGTCATTCATGATTCCTAGAGTAGCGAAGCCAAGTCCAAGAGTTGGGCTCGGTTATATAGAAAATACCGTATCTCTTGATGTAAGAAATGAACTTTAGAAACAAAGCCTCTCCATAATAATCAACCTTTTTCCTGCCCTGCATATCACACGTGGTACATAGTGCACATTTCCCTAGCATTCACGCATATGATACACATTCCAATTTTTTTCCAACTGTCAGAGTTGGGATTCATGTATTAAAATGTATGAAACGGGGGTTAACTAAAACACTGAAAACAAGCACGGACGGTTAAGACAAAATTATGAAAATGTTGTGGACATCCAAAATGTAACTGTAATTAAAGTAATTATTGTTGATAGCAATTCACTCAACTTTACTTCATTCATTTGCACTTCTTTTAACTGTACTCCTCCGCTCACTTGTACAAAAGTTGTCTTGAAACAACGCATAAGATATCAATATTATGACTGAAAGTTTCTTAGAACGAACTTTTATTTTCATATTTTGGGCTACTGCAAAAAATTTATATTCACAGTTGTATCGAGTCAATTTGAAATATTTCTAAATGAAAAAGAAAAGGAAATTGATAATTGTTTCAAATCAAAATAATTCACTGCCACGACGACCAAATCATAAAATTTAAGATGAAAGATAAAAAAGGTTGATAAATTTTTTTCAATATCTGTTTTGAGAAATACGACAGAAAATTATGTTGTTGTTGTTGTTTGTTTGTTTGTTTGTTTGTTTGTTTGTTTATGTTGCATAGTACGTAGACGAAGTATAAAAAAAAGTAGCATTTTTGCATCGAGTCAGAAAAAAACAATGCTTTTTTACTCAGTTTCAAATAGAAGATAGTGTGATTATGTATTTCATTCCTATCTACCATATACTATTAAAGCCAGTAATAGATTCTGGTTTATTTTTTTACTACAAATAAAGGGAAGACAAACTCGGTAGAGAAGTGATGGGCTTTATATATTCATGTATTTATATGTTATTTATATATACATGTATTAAACACACATGCATAAAATTTTTAATACGGCTTGACTCAGCATAAGGCCACTTTAAAGTTGTTTCGTAGGCTTGCAGAACGAACCTAACTCTTCAGGCATCCAGAGGAGACACTCGTTCTACGAGTCTACGAAGCTTTAAGTTGCATGGAGCTGAGTCAAACTGTTATTCAAACTGTGTGTATGTGTGTGTGTGTGTGTGTGTGAGAGAGAGAGAGAGAGAGAGAGAGAGAGAGAGAGAGAAAACTACAAACTGAGGACAAAAGTTTCTAAATATGTTATGTAGAGAACATATATTTTATTTTTCGACGAGAGAATATTCTACAATTTATTCTGACTATCGGGTTCCAAGTATTACCCTTGTAAAACAACTTTATACCCGACTCCAAAATATTACTGATTTCTATTTTAAGACACCCGGATTTGATGTATCTGGAAGATGTCAGATTATAGGTAGTATGAGTTTCATGTCTCTGTTGAGTCGGGTGGGGACAGTATCTCTCTCCACAGCAGACTTGATTGTAAAATGTCTTCGTCTTGGAAATGAAACCGAGTCGTCGTTTCAGAATCATTGAAAACTAAGTTGTTGTTGTTCTATGTTCTATGTTCACCACTATAGCAGTAATATAATGAGTATTGAATGCATCTCCTAGGACTTGTCATTCTCTTTATGGCTTAAGTGAAAAAGAAAGTAAAAAAAAAAAAGAAAAAATCAATATTGTGTAGATATTTTACTAATGCGGAGAAAATGTTGCTATAGAGACGGGGATAGATGTCCACGCCAAACAAAAATAATAAAGAAATCTAAAACAAAGGCGGAAACGAAATAAAACAACTTTATATAATGGTTATTAAAATAGCATGAGGCTGAGGAAAATAATGATTCAACATTATATGGAATATGGAACGAAGATCTATAAGAAAAATAATCTGCTGATGAAGAGAGAGAGAGAGAGAGAAGAGAGAGAGAGAGAGAGAGAGAGAGCGTGTGTGTGTGAGAGAGAGAGAGAGAGAAGGAGGGAGGGACAGAGAATATGGGAAAGAGATAGATGCTTATATCTCCGTGTATGAAATCAAATGCATATATATGTGTAATATATATATATATATATGATATATATATATTATATATATATATATCTATATAATATATATATATATAATATATATATATATATATATGTTATATAATATAGTATATATATATATATATATATATATATATATAATATATACATATATATATATATATATATATATATATATATATATATATATATTAAATTATTAGAGAGTCATCCACTATGTGGATAAATTGACGGTATTATTAAATAATATCGATTTTTCACCCTCATTTATATTATATATATATATATATATATATATACATATACATTACTACATATATATATATATATATATATACGCGCGAAGAGGAAGGTATAGAGGGGAAAATACAAGTGCATCATGTAGAGGATAGATCACAGTGAACAAATGGCAATTGAGACCAGCTCCGCATGACAAGAAGAGATAATCTCAGGAATTGAATTGTCTCCAAAATTGACAGGCTATTAAGGCTTATTGCTTGGAGATAAGAGGACGGTTATAGATATGTACCTATGTCTTAATAATCATCATCATTGCATCTATAGTCCAAACCTATCACCAGCAACCAAGGGGCCTAGATATACCATATTCTCTGGTAATGGTATACCTGTATTTGACTATGTTTTTCAGATACATGTCTCTAGCCACCGGCGGTCTAAAAATCGCTTCTACTAATGAATAAGATATATTCTGAACGTATATTAGTTGTAAAGAAGGTGTTACCCCGTGACGAACACGACAGCGAATAGCATATTCTCGTCCGAATAAACATGCAAGTCATCGAATATAGTTTATATTCTGCTCATAATATTTTTAGTCCCCTTTGTCTCCTAGTTGTTTATCACTGCTACATACTTAAACACATCTATACACACACACAGATAGACAGATAGCATCCATGACAACCTCCATCTGATGCGCTCCATCACAGACAGGGTAGTTAAGGAACCTGGCATGGGTGGGAACCTGGTCAATTTGGATCAATCGAAAGCTTTCGATAGGGTAGACCATCGATACTTGGAAGCTGTCCTCATAGCAGCCGGCTTCAGTCCCATATTCCATGACTGTATAGCTGCCTTATACGGAGGCATCCGTTCGGTAATTCGCGTGAATGGGCATCTATCGAGACCTTTTGATATTGCACGTTCGGTCTGTCAGGGATGCCCCTCTCGTCGCTTCACACAACCAATCTTGACCATGATCTTATTGAGTTTTGTGCTTTAAAACACAAACGAATGGAACAGAGAGTTACTTACCGTTCGAAAGATTTGTCTCCTCCTTTGATTTTTCATCAAGGAGGCTATTGTACATTTTTTGCATAAATATTTATGACATCCCCCTACCGCATTGAGATAGAGGGACTTTAGTGTGTGGTGCAATGTGGTAAAGTTTTATGTGTTTTGGTGGTGTTGTGTGTGGGTGGTTGTTCATTTTAATATCATTTTCTGTAATGTTTGCATTGATGTATTTCATCAACACTGTGTTTTTGGTGTCTATGGCTGTAAACATATTCTTTATATATATTTTTGTGGTGTTGATATTGTTTGTGGTAGGGTTTGAGATGTCTTCGGGAGATGTATATCTCCCTGCTTTGTTTGCGTTTGTATTGGATTTGGTTCTTTTTTTGCTCCTTTTCCTCCTTCCTTTTTTGGCTATTTGCCATTCCTCAGTGCTTTCGTCTTCCGACGAAATTTCCGAGGAATCGGAAGGAGGTAGGGGCATGTTGTAGGCTTCAATGTGTGTTTGTGTAATTGGTTGTGTTGTTGTTTTCGCTGATGTTGGTTGTTGATTGTTTGTGTGTGGTGTGTGTGATGTGGGGGAAGGGGAATCAGTTTTTGTATTGTCTTTTGGCTTTACTGTTTCTTTAGTTCTTGCTGTTGTTGTTGGTGTTTTTTCAGATGTTGTATGTTCATTTGTTGGTGTTGGCGGGTTTGGTTTCGTACTGTCCTTGCTTGTCCTCTGTGCTGATGGTTGTGTGGGTAGTAGTGGTTCTTTGTTCTTTGCGCTTTTTCCTTGTTGTTCTAGTTTTTGTTTTTTTGCTGTTGGGCAATCACTTCTTAGGTGTTCCTCGCTGCCACACAAGTAACAGCGAAGCCTCCTACCCTCTACCACCACGTAAATATTATTGCCGTCTGGCAGCTCAATTTGGCGGGGGATGTTATTGATTTGGTTTTGATCTATTTGCATCAATAACTGAATCATCTTCCCCGATCAATTCTGTTGCTCCAAGGCAGCAAATTCGAGGATATTTATATTCTCCTCCATGTAGCAAATGACAGACAACAGCCATTGTGACTCTACTTCTGGAGGGACATTTTTATTGAAATTTTAGTCACACGTTAACCAAGGTGGGTCGGAATTAAAATTAGTTCTTTCGCTTTTTCTTCGCTGTCGAAGCGAACCTGTATTGTGGCATTTTTGTTCCTCCAATCTATATAATTTTTATAGGCCCATATCGAACTTAAATATTTTTCGATGAGTTCTGGTTGTGCATGTTCTGGTTTGCGTGTTTTTGCGTTTAAGACTTTGTATATTATTGTATATTATTGTTCTCTTGTTCTCTTTTGTGTGGTGTCTATGATGTTTTGTGGTATATTTAAGTGTAGATTTGAACCTTCATGAGTTAAGAGGGCTTTTGTCTGTTTTATTTGTTCTGTTGTGAAGTTTAGTATTGTCTTTTTTTGTTTTAAGGCTTGTGCAAAATTTGATTTGTTTTTGGTGGTAGTGTTGGTGGCAGAGGTGTCATTTGTAGTATTATATATACATATATACACACAGGTATATATGTATATATAGGCGCAGGAGTGG
Source organism: Octopus sinensis (assembly GCF_006345805.1). Lineage (NCBI taxonomy): Eukaryota > Metazoa > Mollusca > Cephalopoda > Octopoda > Octopodidae > Octopus > Octopus sinensis. The sequence goes on along the minus strand of NW_021824297.1, from coordinate 12,833 downwards.
CTGTGTGGTAAGTAGCTTGCTCACCAGCCACGTTTTCCAGGTTGTCTCACTGCATGACACCTTCGGCAAGTGTCTTCTACTGTAGCCTTGGGCCGACCAAAGCTCTGTGAGTGGATTTGGTAGACGGAAACTGAAAGAAGCCTTTCGTATATATATGTATATATATATATATATATATATATACGTGTGTGTGTGTATTTCTGTGTCTGTGTTTGTTCCCTCACCATTGCTTGACAACCGATGCTGGTGCGTGTACGCCCCCATAACCTAGCGGTTCGTCAAAAGCAACCGATAGAATAATTACTAGGCTTACAAAGAATAAGTCATGGGGTCGATTTGTTCAACTAAAGACGGTGCTCCAACATGGCTGCAGTCAAATGACTGAAACAAAAAGAAAAATAAAAGAATAAAAGAATATAAATATAAATATACATATATATATATATATATGCCTATATATATATATATATAACGTTGGAATTTACAAAAAAAAAAGACAAAGACAAGTCGGTAGACAACAAACAGGTGTATTAGGTCTTTTACGTTTCGAGCCTACGCTCTTCAACAGAAAGGAACATGAGAAAATAAACAGAGAGAGAAAAAAAGCTTTAGTGGCTAGCGGTCAATCATGGCGATGGCAGGACAGAAGTGGTCAGACAGGCGACATAGGAAGAAGGGGAGATAATAAAGTAATGGTGACCCCAAAACGAAGGTGCGCGTGCGTGTGTATGTAAGTGCGTGTGTGTGCGTGTGGATACAGGCTCGTATTACACCCGACATAATGGATTTATTACATTCATATGATTTTAAAAATACATCATCTATTCATCATTAATGAAATTACATTAACATCAACCACCTTCCTTCTTAACGTGTGTTTTATACTCATAACATTGAAAACTTGATGACATCATGTTTTTGCTTGTGTTAAATGAAAATATCACATTTTCTGCTCATGACAATTGAATAAATGGGTGTGTAAATCAGTTTGTACACCCATTTTTTTTTCGGTAAACAAATCAAATTTTGAGATACTGCTGACTAACAATATTCCGGTGAATTTTCAAATATCATTGCTTATATACACTGAACTGCAAAGGAAACACGATTTTTTCAAATGTAACTCTTATATGGTAAATTCTGAAAAATTTATTTCGTGGGTGTAAGTGTAAATATTCCAAGACATGCCGGTTTATGACTGAGACCCAAATTGCAGGTAACCCTTCAACTTTGCCCTGAAACAAGACGCCAAAACACCGCTCCGTTGAATGTCATGGGTGGCATTCGCAAACAATTGTCATGAAAACCGAAATACACGTGCATCTGGTAGAGGTTATGGGCTCCGTATATTTTACCCCAGTGCCACTTTGATGGCATGCACTGCTCTCAATAATAATGATAATAATGATAATAATAATAATAATAATAATAATATAATAATAATAATAATGATAATGATAATGATAATAATAATGATAATGATGATGATAATAATAATAATAATAATAATAATAATAATAATAATAATAATAATAATAATAATAATTAATAATAATAATAACTCGTAAATTGAGAAAACTGGAGGAGGCTTTAAAGAAAATGGGAATGACAAAATATGAAATTAGACATAAAGAAGCATAATTCCAACAAAAAGAACAAACAGTAAAATTAGGAACACACTGTCAAAGAAATATGTGGTATATAGCCTCAACAATTATGATAATGTGTAAGCCGAGGAGATTGAGAGAAATGAGAAATGTATCAACAGATGAATTCGCTGAATCTTTATCTTAGTGTAACCTTTTCAAGCAGTTGTACGATAAATGCACGAAGATGCAGTATTTAGGCCAGGAATGCATGGAAAATCAGAATCTTAGTCGTAATTCCACCGTTACAGATGTATTGAACATTGGGCAACAAGAATTTCCCTATAACCTTGATTTTGAGCAGAGTCAATTGCATATTTCCAGGTGATGTTATGTTGCTTCAGCTCTTCTTTGAAGGTGACATACCAAGTTTTCATGAATCATTCTTTCTTTCTTTGTTCTTCGAGAAATAGGTATTGAATAGCTGTCTTGAATATTCGTCCATCTGCTTGTCAGAAAACATAACTGCAAGTATCACTGTTCTTTCCGCCATAATCTCCTGTCGGCTTCGCAAATTGGTTCTCCTCTGGTTTTCTGCCTAGCTAAATTTACTGTATATCCTGTGGATCTCATTTCTAATGACGGCCATCTTATCTTTGATAGGCAGGGATGAATTATAATGTGCAAATAGGCCCTTCACGCCATTTTTTAAATAAAAGTTAGTAGAGACGGATCCACTGTCTGTGGTTTGAGTTCGAAATCAGAGAGATAAGGAACTGATGCTATTAGGATGCGCCACTTCAAATTTATATGTCCATCGATATAGTTGAACGTAGTGTAAATTTTAACAACCACCTCGCGAGATACTGTTAATGTGAACATGTCCGGCAAAAAGCCATAAGAGTGATAATCGTTGAGTGCTCTCTCTTCTAACCAGCCCATATTCGTGACGCTCAGTCAGCCTGGAAAGTTTAACCCCATCGGCAGTCGAGAAATCTATATGGATCTCTCGAACTGGGAGAATCTTTTGTGCCTTATAATAGTTGATAGTTCATGGATATCTGAAACTGTGAGCCCAAAGCACGGTTAAGTTTATGAGAGGAAGCAATATGTAATGTGTTCAACTAATAAGTTGATAGCTGGGGTTGCTGGGGCAGAGGTGCATAAAGCAACAACCTCCAAGCTAAAATGGTGTGCTTATTTTTACCTCAGTATGTATATGTATCCGTAAATATACGAGTCTCTCTCCCTCTCTCTCTCTCTCTCTCTCTCTCTCTCTCTCTCTCTCTCTCCTCTCTCTCTCTCTCTCTCTCTCTCTCTCTCTCTCTCTACACACACACACACATATATACATATATATATATGTGTGTGTGTGTGTATACTTACAAATATATACGCACATATACACATATATATATGCGTGTTTGTGTGTGTGTGTATGTGTGCGTGTGAATGTATAAGCGTTGGAACCTAACACAGAGGACTGTGTCGTGCTTAAATCAAAATCATACATTATTTCATAGTAATATATTCTCTCCTAATAATCGTCCAAGCGCTTATATTTCTAAGTAGTTTCTGTTTCAATATTATCTTTTTCATATTTTACTTATACTAATATGTAGAGACTGGTAGTAGTCCTGTCTAAATGCAGCAATTTCTTACCTTTTCAGATGCTAAGATAAGAATAAAAACAATTATAAATGATACAGAATAACAATTCGCTGCTTAATTGTAGTAGAATGAACGAGGAAGTGTGAGGAAGAGTAAATAGTGATATGTGAAGAAACCATTTTTGCAAGTTCATTTATACATTTTTATTTTAGAAATTTGACTTGAAATTTTCGTATTTTTCAGTAAATGTTCAATACTGTTTTATAATCAATCAACGTAATAATAAATTTTCATTGAAGTTGAAATAATAATAGCTCATTAAGCTATCCAAGTCAGATATGTTATTTTCATGCATTTTTCATATTTCCTCAGAAATATCTCTGTCTCTTTCATTTTCTAGTAAGCTAAATATGGTTTCGAAAATGCTCATAAATCTTGCTAAGCAATTTCCTTAAGCGAATCATCTGCAAAAGAAATCTTACATGCTGTTTCATTATTACCAGAATAAAACTTCCTGAACAGGTGATCATATTTACTGTGTGATTTTCTCCTTTTGATAGTTTTAATAAATATACTAAACGAATAATGTAGAATTTCAAATGTATTATGAGATATTTATGCGTTCCAACCACTGAGGTAGCATCAACTGATATCGAATTTTCTAATAGAATTTTATTTTTATCAAGCCAGAGTTCTAAAGCAATATAAATGTATTCCTCGGTAATGTTAGTTTCTTGGTTATTGCTAATAATATATCTTTTTTCCCGAGTTCACAGTCGACATTAAAATAATGCATGTACACCGTAAGAAGAACCTTGCTTTCAACAACTATGAATTTTCAACTTAAATTGAAAAATTGCAATTTTTTATTCGATCTTTCAATTAGCTGTTCTTCAATATTCACCACCATTTCATTAAACCTCATCGCAAAACAAAAAATTGGTTGAATGGCAAACTTTTTAAGACACCTGAAGGATCTTCCCTCATCACATTTGAAATATCAGCTTCTAATACAGGCTTTATGACCTTCTCAGTAATTGCATGACTACAGAAATTTTTAAAACAATTTTTTTGCTATCTTGTGACAAATCACTAGCTTCATATAATTTGGTGTAATTTTTTAGAAAATGTGTAAATTAAGTTGGTGCTGAAAATTTGCTTACAATTCTTTTTAAATAATCAAAGTTTTTACCATTTTTAAATAACCAATAAATCGATGTCTTAAAAGATTCAATCGAAAGATATATGTTCATAACGGTATTAATAAGTTTTTTTGCCCTATTTAAGGTTGCAGTTGATTCTCGTACATTATGTAACTACAATAGAAATTTAAAACTATAAAATATTAAAATTCTAACTTAAATTTTAAACGAAAAGTGGTTAGATATGTCATAAGAAAAACTGAGGAGTTGATACATATTAGGTTGGAAAGAAAGCCATGCCGCGTTTGAAGGTAGGAAATCAACAAATTTGTCTTTGGTCTTAATTGATATATGTAAGCAACATAAAACTTCCTCGCTTTATTGATAACACAGTTACATCTATTTGGCAAATGCTGATCCCTTGGCGTCGAATTCAGGTTCCGAATGAAAGAAACACTTCAATATCATTAATATTACTTTTAACTCCTTCACGATTAATAAACTGTTTCTTGTCTAAATATAGTTGCAATGATCTGAAAGGATGGTAGTGAGATGGAGCAAGATCAGGAGAGTAGAAGATAAGACAAAACTTCAATATTTAGAGCCATAATCTTTTCCTGTGTGACGTGAACAATACATGGTGTTGCATTATAGTATAAGAACAACACCTCTTTACGACTGACTAACGATGTGTGCTATTTTTCTGAAAATTGTTGTGCAACCCCCACCAACTGACAACAACATTTCTCCGTAATAGTTGTTTCGCTTTGGTTTAACACATCATGATAGACGATAACCTTCATAATCCACCAAACACAGAACATAACGTGTTTCGGATGTAATCCTCATATGGGAATAAACTCTCCTTTTTCATTGGGGATTAACTATTGAAATTTCCCTTCAAGATGATTATAGAGAACTCATCTTTTATCATGTATGAAGATTCTACCCAGCAAGTTTGCCCTTCAATGACGAGAAGAGAGAAGCTCTTTGATACAGGGAAGAAACAGTCAGATGATGAAGGTGTACAAACTAAGCTTAGACACTTTTCCAATCTGATGGAGGTGTTTTAAGATCAAAGTGTTGCTTGAATTAACTGTTATGCTAATTCTCGTGTAGTTCGCTTTGGATTTTCGTCAACTACGGTTTTCAGAAGCTCTATATTGAGAGAACTCTCATCCAGATCGAGAGGAATCTGCGATAGAAGAATTTCCGGACTGAAGCTGGCTTTAAAACTTCATTTCTATAGACGGAAAGGATATTTCTTGCTGCTTTTGAATTTATGCAGCATGCAATGTCTGATACGGGTCTGATCTAAACTCATTTTAAAAAGGGTAGAACTGACACGAATCTATACTATCAGGGTATTAACTCATCTGCAAAGAAAGAAAAGAAAAGGCACATCAAATGTTAAAATTAATACTTATATTACAGTGATTGCTGAAAAAGTATACTCAATGTGATCATGTCAAAAAAGCGATAGGACTTTCTTTCTAACCTAATAAAACTTACAACCTCAAAAGCACATTTTAAAAAATTATGACCCAGTCTCCAACTATAATGATAAAACTAGTTGTTTTAGATCCAATAATTGTACTTACAATTTTGTTGCGATGCTAATTTTTCATCATAAACATGGCTGTGTAGCAAAAGCTTGTCTCTCAACAACATAGTTCTTGGTTCAACCCTGCTGCATGACAGTTTGGGCAAGTGTCTTCTACTATAGCTTCGGATCAACCAAATTCATTCGCAAAACCGCCGTGTATGTATGTGTGTATGTCATGGTGTCTGGGTTCGTACGCTTTCCCCGCTGTCACAGCTTGACAATCGGGTTCGGTGTGTTTACGGCTGTCTCCGTAAAACTATACATCCAACACGAAGATGTAACAAAAGAGACCGATAGCATAAAGCTTTAAAAATAAGTACATTCGAGTTAAAATTCTTCAAGATGATGTCCCAGCATGGCTGCAGTCCAATGACTGAAACAAGTAAAAGATAGAAGATAGAAACCGTAAACCATCAGGCTACTTTTAAATTTAAATTAAAAACAAAAATAACAGCACTAACGTGGTGACTAAAAAGTACCAAAAGACATAAAAATTATATTCACTAATTTTAACTTCATTCTAAAGATGTTGGCCAATCTTACATTCTCCGCCTTAAGGCTCGCAACGTTTCCAAAGCTCTCCTTATTTACGAACTTTCATCATATAAGAACACAAATAATTCCAAATTAAATTTTACTCTGAAAAAGCCCAAGCACTAATTTGGTGATTAAATTAAGTTTCTAGAAAAGTGACCAAGAAGTAATTGCCCCATGCTCGAAATAAAGGACATATGCGAAAATTAACACACAAAAATAGTAAAAATAAAAGTCAATAACAATGATAAAAATTATCCAAAAAACTATATAACAACCAAAGTTGGAAAGTGCTACACGAAGATAATATTGGTTTCAAACTTTGGTACGAGACCAGCAATTTAGGAATGTGAGAATCTGTGAGGTCAAATTTACCTTCTTGAACCGTGAAAACAATTTCTGTGCAGTTCTTTCAGTAATATAACCTTCTTTGCACATAGTACAAATGTCTTTCGGAACTTTGGAACCTTGATTGAAAGCAAAGAGAAAAGTATATGAAAAATGCTAATTTTTTTTTTCTGCTTGGCTCTTCATCGTCATAGGCCTGAAAGAGGTAACATATATACACATTTCAGAAGATAAAACAAAAAACTGTAAAGGAAGTAGAGCTACGAAATAAATTGATAAAACATTGCGATAAAAACATTTTTTTTCTTAATTGAAATAACGCTGAAAATTATATGTGTTTGTATGTAAATAGGTGTGCGTATATGTATGTGTGTGTGCGTACGTGTGTGTTGTATGTTGTGTGGATACATACATACATACATACACATACATATATATATATATATATATATATATATATATATATATATATAATATATATACATATGTATATATATACACATATACATATATACATATATATGCATATATACAAAGAATAAAAAGTTTTGAATGGTACAACAATGCACTATAATACAGACAATGGGCTATATACTGTTGTAATTTAGTTATCCATAGTCTGATATATCAGACTATGGATATAGTCTGTATTATTGTGCATTGTTGTACCATTCAAAACTTTTTTCTTTACAAACAATACACAATGCTTCAAGCAAACTACAATACTCACATATTGCCTTCGAAACACGCTATGTCTGCTAGCGACAGCTGATGAAGGGGATTTTTCCTTGTGCAGCATGTCCTGTACTTCGTTTTTCTGCTGTACCTATTTGTTTTTCCCGTTTTCGTTTTCGTCTTGTTCCATGTCTCTGTCCTTCTGTTGTAACAAAATGGCTTTTCCGTTTTCGTTTCTGTTGATTTTTACGTCTTCTTGTGGTGTCCTGTACGTTTATATATTTATATATGCATGTATATATACATGTAGATGTCGGTACGTTACATATATGTTTGTATGTATGCATATATTTTATTTATTACACTATATAATATATATATATATATATATATATATATATATATATATAATATATATATATATATACATACATACATATATATGACATTCTCGGCGTCTTTCGCAGGCACCTCCAATATGGGAAGTCCTCGGTCCTCAAGAGTTATCAGTAATGGTGCGAAACTGAGTATTACCATTCTGGTTGATAACTGATGAAGAATTAGGGACCCTCTGTGTCTTATACGCACACGTCTTTTATCTGTCGTTGTTTATTTACAATGCATTTTATATATACATGTATATAAATGCAAAATTAATATAAACAGCAAGTTGCAATGACTCGCCAAAAAGAAGAATTATGATTATCACTAAATGTGACTAGGGTGTTAAAAAATCACCTAAATTGCTAGAAATAAGAGTTAAAATAATATAATACTGTAGTTAACGCCGATGAATGAAAACATATATACTAACAGAGATTTAGTTATTCGAAAAATGCCCACCGAAAATCCTTAAGACTGACATCAGTTTCAGCAATATCCGTTGCCGTCATTAGCTAAGACTGCTCAGTGTTCGGCTTTTTCCGCACCTGTTTCTCTATTAGTATATATGTTTCGTCTTTCAAATTAATGGGTGATTCAACGATTCGCTGATGTGTATACACAAAATTAATATAAACAGCAGGTTGCAATGTTTCATCAAAAAGGAAAGTTGTACTTGTCACTAAATGTAACTAGGATGTTAAAAAACACCTATATTGCTAGAAATAAGAGCTAAAATGCTTTAATTGTGCACTTACCGCACTTCGTTCCCCCTCCTTTTACACACACACACACACACACACACACACACACACACCACACACACCACACACACACACACACACACACACACAACACACACACACACACACACACACACACACAACACACAACAACAAAAACTTTGATATGGCAAGTTTCTGATTAAGTTTGTAAGCAGTCACTAATGTATACTTAACAAACACGTATTTAGTAACGTTATGAAAATAGATACCGTGTTTCAAGCACAAGGCCCTCGGCAGGTAAGTAAATAGATTGACTCTAGTTTCAGTTTTCGTCAAAACCTCGTCAGGAATCGTTTATTTCTTGCTAACTACTGATAAAATGTTTCTTACATAAAATGTAGACGACGAAACTTGTCGAATGGATCTTCTTAGTTTTCTTAACTAGAAATAAGCTTTCTTGACGCCAACATAGAAAAAGCAAGTTTAATAAATTGCCTCTACTTATAGAATTTTGTCACAAACAACCGTTAGTCTATTTTGATACATATTTCTGCTGTGTCTTTGGAGGTAAGGTGAGACAAGCCAATAACTAAGCCTCTACGTGATCGCTCAACCTGCTAAAAATAGAAGTGAGATATCAATCGAATCAGACTCTCTTGAAGAAAGAAAAGGACAACGCATTGGACAATGCCAGATTAGATTATTACTTCTAGAATGTCTTTGGTCATTTTGAAGAAATTGGAATTGTCGAATTTTTGCAAACGCATGCATTGCTATCGCGAAATTTCCAACTACCAAGAGCCAAAAATAGTGTATATCCACTGTACTAGATATACCATACTCTGAAAGACAATCAAACGATTAAAAATAAATTCATTCATTAACACTAAAACAGCTTTAGCAATAAACACTTCTTTTGTTTAATTTTTTAGTTTTTATTTTTGTTCTTGATACACAATAAAGAAGATATCAATACTATACCTGCTTTTACACATGAATGTTTGAAAATATCGCATGTTCTACACATGAAAATTGAATAATTGAATTCGTGATATTGACTAACATTTTTTGTTTTTGCTTTTAATGAACGAAGGAGCAACCTATCACTATCAATTCTCGGTCAATGGTGACTAACATTTTTCAATGTGTTTGTGAATGTTGGTTGACATTTTTGATGTTTACTCATATCTTGTCAGGCTGTATCCTGGCATCAATCGTCTGATTCAAAACTAATCAGATTCACGTAAAATATACACATTCAATTGTATGTATAGAGTAGTTTTCTTCCTCTGTAAACGCAGATGTATACATACATACATACATACATACACATACACACATATAAGCATACATACATATATGCATAATATATAATATATATATATATATATATATATATATATATATATATATTATATATATATATATATATATATATATGTATATATATAGTTAATCCAAACAAGAAAACACAGAAAAAATGAGAAAAAGGGAAAAAAAAAACAAAAAAACACACCAACGCAGGACGTGGAACAATTAAAGTATTATTGACGCTCAGGAAAGAAGGGAAGGAGGGTTAACGTTTCGAGCGGAGCTTCGTCGGAAACAAGGAGAAGGAAAGATCCCAAGGAGGGAAGACAGAGGAGAAAATATTTGAGCTGGTGGTGCTTAAGAGATCACATGTTGAAAGAGTGAAATTAACGTGCAAGTGGCTGAGCACTCCACAGATATTTGTACCCTTCTTAACACAATTCGCAGGGAGATTCAGTATGACACAGAATGTGACAAGGCTAGACCTTTGAATTACGGGTACAACTTAATTTTAGCAGCTGAGTGGACTGGAGTAACGTGAAATAAAGGGTCTTACTCACCCTTAACACACATACACATACATATACACACATATACACACACACAGACATACACACACACGATGGGCGCAGGCGTGGCAGTGTGGTAAGAAGCTTGCTTCTCAACCACATGGTTCCGGGGTCAGTCCCACTTTGTGTCACCTTGAGCAATTGTCTTCTATTATGGCCTCGGGCCGACCATAGCCTTGTGAGTGGATTTGGTAGACGGAAACTGAAAGAAGCCGCGTGTATATAGAAGTGTATGTGTGTGAGTGTGTGAGTGTGTGAGTGTGTGTGTGTATGTGTGTGTATATTGATGCATGTATATAAATAAAATATTAATACAGTGAGTAGTGTGCAATGTTTTACCAAATGGAGAACTATAATTGTCACTAAATATGACTTAGGTGTTAGAACATCCGCATTGCTAGAAATAAGAGCTAAAAAGCTCTGATGCTCTAGTTAAAGCACATATTGTACACATACATATACATACACACATACACACACACACATACATATATATATATACATGTTTGTGCGTATGCATGCGTGTGCCTCTGTGTGTGTCTATCAAAGTTTGACAACCGGTGTTGGTGTATTTACGTTCCTGTAACTTAGAGGTTCGGCAATAGGGACCACTAGAATAAGTATTATGCTTAAGAAATAGGTCGATTTATTCGACAAAAATCCTTCGTAAAGATGCTTCAGCGTGCTCGTAATCAAGTGACTGAAACAAATGAAATAATAAAAGAATATAAAACGAGCAGGCAGAACCGTTACCGTGCTGGACATTATGTATAACGACATTTTATTCGACTCTTTACTTCTGAGTTCAAATGCCGCCGAGAACGACACTGTCTTTTATAGTTTCGGAATCAATAAAATAAGTAGCAGTCGAGCACTGGAGCCGGTGTAAGCTACTTCCCCACTCCTCAAAAGGTGCTGGCCTTGTGCCAAAATAAGAAAGATAGATAGATAGATAGATAGATAGATATACAGACAGCCGGGCAGGCAGGTAGGTAGGTAGGTAGGTAGGTAGGTAAGTAGGTTGGTAGGTAGGTAGTTAGGTAGGTAGATAAGTTTCTTTATTGGCCACACAGGGCTGCACACAGATGGGACAAATTACAAGCTAGAGCTTTTCTTTTGGGGGATGCAAAAAAACAAAAAACAAAAAACAAGAGAAACAAAAACAAATGGCGTAGGTTTTCGATCAAAAGGGATCGTGAAAGGGAAAAAAAGGAGAAAAAAGAAACAAAAGAAAAGGAAAAGGAAAAAAGACAAAAAAAAATGAAAAAAGGGGAAGAGGAAAAAAACGATCAATAGGGATCGTGTATCACAGTGTCATGATGTACGGTGTAAAGGGGGAAGCAGATGAGGTTTATCCGTGGGAAGAAAAGCCTACGAAAAAGACCACGGTAACCTTGGTCAATATTGTTATATGTTACCACATTTGTTTGCAAGTGGGTAACCCTCTGTTTTCAATTTCTGGGTTCATAGGGCTATGCTCAAGGTGGCTTCATCATTCATACGTGCCATCCTTGCTACATTCACCCATCTTTTTTTAAAACATTCGCTAGACAAAACTTGCCTCTCTACTCTCACTTTCCTTTTCAAGTGATACTTGAAGAAATTGATGAGAGATTGACCAGAGAGGAAAGTGTTTGTCTCCAATCCTTTCAGACGCGTCCACCAGATACATTCTTTCGCCATAGCCACAAGGATGATGAAAATAGCTCTTCCTTCCCGTTTGAAGGAAGGAGGCGTGACAATATTGACGATAGACTCAGCTGATAAACGGACTCGTCCCACACGTGACAGCAGTTGTTCGACATAAGCCCACAGGTCGGAAATTGTTGGACACTGCACGAGTGCGTGCAGAACGGTTTCGTCGCTCTGACCGCATCTCGAGCAGGTCGGCCCCGTTTCTCGAGCCGTGTCTGTAGAGCTTATCCCGAACGGGTAGCGCTTCTCGGTAGCACTGCCAGGTCAGGGATCTCTGGAAGTTGTTCATGGGCCCTGGCCCGAAAGTCGTCCCGAACAGGCGGGTCAGGTATTCCTCGTCGACGTCCAGGTTCGCCCCGAGTTCGTCGTCGTACCTCCCCTCCACTAATCCCCTATAGAATGCTTTGGTTGTGATGGAGTCACTCAAGGTCGATCCAGGACGGCAGAGTGCTTGAGAGCAACGCGACACTCGCGGTGCCATTCGCCTTTCCTCGGCTCTTTTTGATCCACGACTGCAGTTCGGTCATAGAGACGAGCTGCGGGAAAGCGTGCCCCACAGACGGCGACCACACCTGTTCACCGTCGTCTACGAAGAGCCTGAGATGTCGCAGTCTCAGCGCGTGTCTGCGTATCATCAACCACGGCATGCC
>NW_021824296.1:0-19028 GCF_006345805.1 Octopus sinensis | reverse complement strand
ATCGACCCCTAAAGGATAAAAGGCTAAACCGAGCAGTATTCAAGTTTAGCGCGCAATGAACCGGAAGACATACCATTAAGCATTTTGTCCGACGCACTAAAGTTTCTGACAGCTTGCCACCTTAGAGAAAGAAAATTGATATAATTTCGCTTTATTTTGTTGGGGTTAGGGGCCTAATTCTTCGTTGCAGCACTAGGGCCCCATGAATACTTTAAAAACCACCTGGGTTGCATCAGCGTTGCTCCTTTGCCCTAGCCACGATTCGACCTGGTTAACATCAGACTCTGGTTGGGATAGAGTTTATCTCACATGGCGGATGAGGGACAGCGAAAGTGGCCGCTGTTTCTCTACAACTAAGCTTATTAACTGCATTTCCAACCCCCAGCCACTCTGTGGAATGTTGTATCTCTGGTGAATATTAAAGAATGTTTTGATGGCAATACACTGAAGGCAATAGTTTTTATTTTGATATTTCGGTCAGTCAAGGCGGCGAGCTGACGGAAACGTAAAGTACCGCCGGACCAAATGCTTAGCGATATTTCGTTTGTCTTTACGTTCTGAGTTCAAATTCCGCCGAGGTCGACTTTGCCTTTCATCCTTTCGGGGTCGATAAATTAAGTACCAGTTACGCACTGGGGTCGATCTAATCGACTTAATCCGTTTGTCTGTCCTTGTTCGTCCCCTCTGTGTTTAGCCCATTGTGGGTAGTAAAGAAATAGCTATTTCGTTTGTCTTTACGTCCTGAGTTCAAATTCCGCCGAGGTCGACTTTGCCTTTCACCCTTTCGGGGTCGATTAAATAAGTACCAGTTACGCACTGGAGGTCGATATAATCGATTTAATCCCTTTGTCTGTGCTTGTTAGTCCCCTCTATGCTTCGCCCCTTGTGGGCAATAAAGAAATGAGAAACGTTAGCACGCGAACGAAATGCTTAGCGGTATTTCGTTTGCCTTTAAGTTATGAGTTCAAATTCCGCCGAGGTCGACTTTGCCTTTCATCCTTTGAGGGTCGATGAATTAAGTACCAGTTGCATACTGGGTCAATCTGATCGACTCACCACAAATCTTGGGCGTTGTGCCTATAGTAGAAAATAATATTTCTTTCAGTGGTCTGTCTGTCTGTATGCATGTATGTATTCCTTTATTCTTGTTTCAGTCATTTGACTGCGGCCATGCTGGAGCACCGCGTTTAGTCGTGCAGATCGACTCCAGTTTGTAAGTCTAGTACTTGAAAACGGCCGAAATGCTGCTTAGAGTTTTTGTCCCGAGTGCTTACGATTCTGTCAACTTGTCACGGTGCTTTCTTTTATTTGTCACAGGGGTATAAATGAGGGTGGGGGGCATGACATGGACTGTCGGCAATTTGTGTGCGAAGGAAATGGAAAGGACGGTGAAATGTGGAAAAGTATACAAACGATGTGGGCGTGGCTGTGCGGTAAGCAGCTTACTTCCCAACCACATGGCTCCGGGTTCAGTCCCAGTGCGTGGCACCTTGGGCAAGTGTCTTCCACTACAGCCTTGGGCCGACCAAAGCCTTGTAAGTAGATTTGGTAGACGGATACTGAAAGAAGCCCATCGTATATGTGTGTGTGTGTGTGTATTTGTATGTCTGAGTTTGTCCCCCCAATATCGCTTGACAACCGATGCTGGTGTGTTTACGTCCCCGTAACTTAGCGGTTCGGCAAAAGAGACCTGTAGGATAAGTGCTAGGCTTACAAAGAATAAGTCTTGGGGTCGATTTGTTTGACTAAAGGCAGTGCTCCAGCATGGCCACAGTCAAATGACCGAAACAAATAAAAGAATAAATAAGTAAAAGAATGCGAATGATGCTGTCCTCCTTGTACAGGGGAACCTCTACTTAGGGGCCAATCGAGGAACACCCATAGTTCCAAGATTAATCCCTGACAGCGAAAAGCCCCCTAAAAATTCTAACGTTGAGACCCCAAGGCCAGAGGAATTTGCAGAAGGGCGTTGACAGTCGATTGCAACGATCCCACTATTTCGAGTGGTAACTACATTTTATCAAACCCTGGAAAGGGGTGAAGGGAAAATAGGCAGAGGAAAGATTTGAACTCAGGACGGAAACGGAATGTCAATCGCAAGGTGTTTTGGCCAGAGCTCTTATGGATTCTGCAGATCTATAATAAACACGTGTTGTACATACATACAACTCACTCATACTGGAATCGGTGGACTGCCGTCACACAAACGCGCGCACTCGCACACACACACTCATATATACATACATATATATATATATATATATATAGGCGCAGGTGTGTGGTAAGAATTCTGCTTCCCAACTATATGGTTCTGGGTTCTTGTGCAAGCGTCCTCTACTCTATAGCCGTGGACCAAGTAAAGCCTTGCGAGTGGATTTGGTTGACGGAAACTGAAAGAAGCCCGTAGTAACATACATACATACATACATACGTGTGTTTGTGTCTTCGTGCTTGTGTTTGACCACCCCCGCCTCACATCTTGACAATCGGTGTTGGTTTGCTTACGTCCCTGTAACTCAACGGTTCGGCAAGAAAGAGTCAGACAGAATAAGTACCAGGTTTAAAAAGAAAATAATTACTCGGGTCGGTTTATTCGACCAAAAAAAAAAAATCTCCAAGGTGGTGCTCCAGCATGGCCGCAGTCTAATAACTGAAACTAGTAAAATTAAATATTAAAAGAATATGAATATATATATATATGTATTTATATATATATATATATATTTATATCCACACATATATTTACTGTATATGCGCATATATAGTGGAGGCGCGTTGGCTTAGTGGTTAGGGCATTCGGCTCGCGGTCGTAAGATCGTGAGTTCAATTCCCGGCGACGCGTTGTGTCCTGCAGCAAGATACTTTATTTTACGTTGCTCTAGTACATTCAGCTAGTAAAAATGAGGAGTACCTGTATTTCGAAAAAGGGCCAGCCTTGTCACACTGTGTGCCACGCTGAAGCTCCCTAAGAACTACGTTAAGCGTACGCGTGTCTGCGGAGTGCTCAGCCACTTGTACGTTAACTTCACGAGCTGGCTGTTCCGTTGATCGGATCAACTGGAACCCTCGTCGTCGTCGTGACCGACGGAGCACCAGTATCTACTGTGTATACTTGTATATGTATGTACTTGTGTGTGTGTGTGTATGTGTGTGTGTGTGTGTGTGTGTGTGTGTGTGTGTGTGTGTTTGTGTGTGTGTGTGTGTGTGGAAGGTCAAAAGGAAAAAGAAAAAGAAAAGCCTGCATATATTAACCTACATTCGATATATGGATGATACATACATACATGGACAGCACAACATGGTTCAGTCTATAATAAACACACATGTGTTTATGCTTGTGTGCACATGTGCAACATGTGGTGATTTTTGCCTCGTTCGGGGCACCACCTTCTCGGTTGCCTCCTCCTCCTCCTCCTCCTCCTCCTCCCCTTCTCCTCTTCTTTCTACTCCACCTTACATCACCCCCTCCCCTCCTCACTAATCCTCTATCGTTTCCACTCCCCACCACCACCATCCCCTCCCTCCCCCCTCCGTCGACGTTGTTACCCTATTTTTTTTTTTTCTCCCTCTCTTTTCGTTACTCGCCTACTTTTCGTTTCGTTGTAAAACAATAACAACGACTACGACGACGACGACGGCCAACAACAGCAAACAAAGGAAAAATTAGGAACGGAATTTGTAAACACCAAACATCGGATTACCATCACGACCACCATGGACCACCACCACCACCACCTACGTGGTCGTTTCAGTTGTTAGAAATAGCAACTAAGTCTCCCTCAAATCGCAGTCCACGGTTTTAGAAAGTACCCGTCCCACCCACACCTGAATAATGTACTCTTCCTGTGCATTACATTTAGGGTTGAGAATAAGACAGGATGGTCATGGCTGGAGAGCCTTATTTGATAGGTTTGTTTAATCTTACGGGGCTTGATAACGACGATAGCATTCGCAGCAACAACAACAATTTTCTACGCCAGTCATAAGCAACCTGCGGCTCGCGGGACTTAGCTGAATGGTATGCTTAACGAAAAATTACCTTGAATTTTTTTTTTTTGCGGCCCGCTTGGCCCGCTTCTCGGAAAAGGTTGCCCATGCCTGGTCTGCACGACTTGCTTAGAAACAGCAGCCAAAAATCTTAGTTGAAATCCTCGTTCACCCCCTCCACTCCCCACCACCCTCGACCACTAAATAAGGAAAGAAGGACATAGCTGCTGACAGTAGTGTGAGAGCTAGTTACCGCTTCAAAAGACAAGGTGGTCACGACTGGATCGCGCTTGATTACTACTATTCTATTCTGGTGGACCCCGATAGCCATTCGATTTTTAAAAACTAGTCTCATAGAAACTTCTTTCGGAATCCCTATTTTGCTTTTTCACACAATAACTTGTGTAGGGTGAACTACGTAAAATGTTAGAGAAAGAAACCTCGCTGCTTTTTTTTTTTGCAATACATACCAATACATACATCTAAGTGTAGAGGCACATGGCCTAGTGGTTAGAGCAGCGGACTCGCGGTCGGGGGATCGCGGGTTCGAATCTCAGACCGGGCGATGTGTGTGTTTATGAGCGAAACACCTAAGCATCACGCGGCTCCGGCAGAAGGTAATGGCGAACTTCTGCTGACTCTTTCGCCACAACTTGCTCTCACTCTTTCTTCTTGCAGCTCACCTGCGACGGGCCGGCGTCCCGTCCAGGTGGGGAACCTATACGCCAGGAAAACCGGGAAATCGGCCCCATGCTCCACAAGGGGCAAAAAGGATTAAGAAGAAGAAGAAGACATACATCTAAAGCGAAGGTTTTTCAGGGGCCCTTAAAATACTACTGTTGTCAATTTACGATTTTGTTGCATGGATCCCGAAAAATCTTATATGGACTCCCAGGAGCCGTATGAGCCCCGGTTGAGAACCAGTGCACTAGGTGGTCGTCACGACTGGAACGGGGCCCATTTAATCGACTAAACCCCCACCCCACAAAATTACGGTCTTGTTCCTCTGTCATGAATTATTCTTTTCTACCCTAAGCACAAGGCCCGCAATTTGGGGGGAGGTGCTCTGTCAGCTCGCTGCTTTTTTTGTGATGAATTATTAAGCGAATCACTAAAGCGCCGGACAAAATACTTTACCGTTATTTGCTCGGTTCCGGCTCTTTACGTCACGAGTTCAAATCTCCTTAAGTCGGTCGGTCAGTGCAGCAACGGATAGGATATTTTGCAGGATATTTTTCGTCGAGATCAAATCACATAGCCTTGTGTTCCGGATTTCGCATTCGGGACTTCCGGGTTGTTCATGATGAGCGAAACAAGTACCAAGATTTTAATATGGTAGAATCAGTTACATACCTGACGCACCAGCAACACCTGTGTGCAACCCACCTAAATTACTAATTATCATCTCCTCCCTCCCTTTCCCCTTCTCACTCTCTCTCCATCCCCTTCTCAGTCTGCAAGCATGGCCGTGTGCTAAGAAGTTTGCTTCCCAACAACATGGCTTGGAGTTCAGTCCGACTGCATGGCAATTAGGACAAGTGTCCCCCTACCTTAGCATCGTGTCTACCAAAAAAGCCTTGTGTTCCGGATTTGGTTGACAGAAACTGAAACAACTTCGATAATCCTTTGGATTAACTATGTGTGTGTGTGTGTGTACAGTGTGGAAAGTAACAATGAGAAAAAATAACAAAGACAAAATATTTTAACGCCCAAAAGGAATAGAAAGTCATGTAACGTTTCGGATGTAAGTTCTTCATCAGCAAGCGAGGAGAGAACAAAGTGGAAAGAAAAGCCATTAGTGAAACAGATTTTTGCTCTGTCGTCCCTCGTACGCTTCGCCTTACTTCTTTCCAACGTGACTGAAAATTGTATTGCACACGCACATACACATGCCTATTGATAGTGGAATGTTTATTATAACCAGAGATAATGTTATCAAACAAATCGCTGTTATCTAATTAAAATGTTCGTTCGTCAGCCGTTTATTGTTATCGCTTAGGCTTCGTCCCAAAGTGCTCTTCAAAACAAGCGCGCGCACAGACCGTACCTTTACTGTTGTGATGTTACCTACAACCACACCACCACCACCACCACCACCACCATCACCTCTACGTTACTACTACTACTACTACTACTACTATACTACTACTACTACTACCACCACTACTGCTGCTGCTGCCGCCACGTCTGTTTCTGTTGACTAATTCTTGCCCGAGTTTTTACTCATACACTATGCCATCCATCATCGCATGCTTCTTTGCACATGTGAGTGTGTGTACTACATATATATATTATATATATATATATATATATATATATATATATATATATATATATATTATATATATATATGATATAATATATATATATAAACATGTGAGTGATTGTGTATGCATGTGAACTATAAGGTGATTGTGTGCGGTGCATCCAAACGGATATATATATATATGCTGTATAATTGTGTGTGTGTGTGTGTGTGTCTGTATGTATCTGTATGCATCTGTATGTATATATATATATATATATATATATGATCTCTTGAGCACCACCAGCTTAAATATTTTTTTCCTCTGTCTTCCCTTCTTGGGATCTTTACTTCTCCTATGTTTCCGACGAAGAGCTCCGCTCGAAACGTTAAACCCTCCTTCTTCCCTTCTTTCCTGAGCGTCAAAAATAATACTTTAATTGGTTCCACGTCCTCGCGTGCTGTGTTTTTTTTCTGTGTTTTCTTGTTTGGATATATAACTATATATACTATATATATATATATATATATATATATAGCTATATATATATATATCTATATATATATATATATATATTATATATATATATATATATATCTATATATATATATATATATCATCGGGCTATTATCGTTAGTATATCCCTGTCTTGCGAGTGAAGAGAGCATTCCTCAAGTGCTGCAGGTGTTAATGATATCATTTATCATATATGCATAATGTATATATATGTGGATGTGAATGTATGTATTGATACGTTCAACACAAGATGTGTATGTGCGTGTGAGTGTGTGTATGTGTGTGTGAGTGTGTATGTTTACCTATAAAGACTTATTCTTATAAACGATTGCATTCGTATCGCTTAACACGCTCTCTCTCTCTCTCTCTCTCTCTCTCATAATCACACGCACGCACACGCACACACACACATGATTGTATGTGGGGTTTTTGGGGGGGAGAGGGGGTTAGTTCCTCACGTGATCCTTACATGACATCCATCCATGCTGTGTCTATTCTCCCTCTCCCCCCCCAACCATTCTCCATCTATTTTTTTTTTCATTCTTCGAAGTCTTTCGTGAAATTTGCTTCCGTTACAACATTTATAAAGGTTTAACTAATTATTGTTTTTTTATTTTTTATTTTTGTCTGAGCGACCGTTTACCACTTTAAAAACTATTAAACCACTACCATACCACCACCACCACAAACAACAATCGCCAGTTTTTTTTGGGGGGTAGTGTGGGGTGGTTTTATTACGAGAATTTTAGGAAAAAAATAAAAGTAAATGAGTGGAAATCGAATCGGTGAGTGTGTCAAGTAATATGGCATTAAAACAGAATAATTCTCCCCGGACACAATTGATTAAACCTCGCCAAGTTAAATATTTCAATCACCTGAAGAATGACTGTAACTCGAATTTTACGAATTGGACAGCCATGAAACGATCGTAGTGTTATAATAATTATCTTTTTTTTAAATAATTTTGATATATATTTAAAACAATATAAATTAATTAATCTTATATATATACACAAATATGAGAGAGAATCCACTATGCGGACGCTCTTACGCTAGAGATAGATCCGCAAAGGGACTCACCACTAAGAATTGTTCTCAAGAAAAAATTTAGCGCATAGTGTGGATTCTCTCTCATATTTGTGTATTAATAATATTTACTGAATCTCAGTCCTTTATGCGCTTAAACCACTGGTGTTTAAATTGATGTTATTAAATTAATATCCAATTTTTTTCACCCTCATTTTGACTTATATATATATATATATATATATTTATTTATGTATGTATGCTCATGTTTATGTGCGCGTTCATGTGTACTTGGTTGGGCTGCTTGCCTTTCCTTAAGACGAGGACAAGCCTGGGTTGTTTTACAACATTTCCCACCCTGGGGTCTGTATTTCATTTGGGTGTAAATCCTCGCCACTCCATCTGGTGTTGCTTAAAAGTCGTCACGGGATCATCACATGCCGATAGCGGGGGACCCGAAAATTGAAATACGAAAAACCAACAAAGGAGCCTAGCTCTGTATTATGTTGTTATTTTCTTTTTCATGCAATTAAATTTTCGTTTACCGTTTTAGTTCTTGAATTTTTACGTATCCATACGTGTGTGTGTGTGCACTTGTTTATGTATGTATATATATATATATATATATATATATATTATGTACATATGTATCTCTCTTTATCTATCTATCTATCTATCTATCTATCTATCTATCTCTATCCTATCATACATCACTATCATCATCTGCGTACATGCATACATCATACATGTATGTATATATTTATATATCAACGTCTTGTTAACCGGTGTTCGTTTGTTTACACCCCTCCCCCCAGTGGTTTCGGTAAAAAGAGACCGCTGGAATAAGTACCTTGCGTTACAGAACGAAACAAAAAAATAGCAATAATAATAATAAATCCTGAAATCGTGTTGTTTGACAAACCTTCAAAGGTGGTGCCCCAGCATGGCCACAGTCCAATGATTGTAACAAGTAAAAAAAAAATTGAAGATATGTATTATGCATGTATGTGTGAGTGTGTGTGTGTGTTTATGAGAGAGAGAGAGAGATAGTATGTATGTATGTATGTAATACGAGCAGGCAAGGAAAATAGCACACCTGGAAAATTGACAGATAAAATGTGATGTGAGTGTAAATATATGTACTGTAAATGCGGGTGTGTATGTATTTATTGTGTGGATGAATATATATCGTCATGTGTGGGTTGATCAAATGGTGACAGCTACAAGTTGCTTTAAAGTCTAGTTGTTTTCCTATCATGTTTTCCCTCTGTTGTCAACGCCAGTTAAACTACTTGTTGCTGTTTAGCCCCGGGCCAGCTTTCGGACCGAGCGCAGTTAGGATCATATGTATTCTGTGACCATACTGTTGTTTTGTTTTTGTTTTTTTCGTTTCTTTTTGTGGTAGAGCGAGCTTTAGGGGGTTCAGTAATAGTGTATCTAGGACTACATTATCCAGTGTGCCGTTTCCTTCCTCGATTCTGCGACTAAGTCTTAGATAGTCCTAGATTTTTAAGACTACTTCATTCATTACTCAGTGTGCCCTAATTTGATATTGATTTGGCTACCGTTTCTAGCAAGCCGATCGACTACATGAGTGTTTCTTCATTAGAGCTTTGTACATATGAATTAAGCTGTCGTTTGGTCTGTAACCCCATTCACGCCAGCTCTAAACGAGCGATCCTACGATCAAATGTATATTCTACATGTGATCAACACGTCTTTTTGTCCCTTATGCATTGGGGGACCCGGAACCACGTTATTCAACTAGTCCTTTTTCTCTAAGACTGTGGGATGTTCATTAAGGGGGTGGAAAGATTTGGCTATTATTTCTAGCGACCACATAAGAAGCCCTCTCGCTGGTTCGTGAAAATATTAGTGATGGTTTGTGGTGCTTGAGTGGTATCGGTGTTGGTATGGTGGTGATGCTGGTTGTAGTAGTAGTAGTAGTAGTAGTAGTAGTTGTTGTTGTTGTTGTAGTGTTGAAGTGATAGAGGTGTGTGTTGCGGCGGTGGCTCGTTTTAGCCTTTTTGTTGATGTTTTTCACCACCCTCTATAATTAAGGCTAACCTATATGATCAAGTGATCGTAGATATTCCTTCCATGACCATCCAACCGTATCTTTTTTTTCACATCTATTCAGTTAAGGTCCATATCGAATGCTCTTTTTGTTATAAATTTCAGTCCGTTAGGGTGTGTTTTAAGGAAAATTTGACTGCTATTTCTAACAGGTCGAGCGGCCGGCCACGTAGTTAGTCGCTCGACCTGTTAGAGTAGTGGTGGTGGTTGTGTGGTGGAGGTGGAGGTGGTGGTTGGAGTTGTAGTGCTAGCGTACCTGTTTGTAAAGGCAATATTCATGTCGATTGTCATATTGGTAGTGGTGTTAGTGCGAAGTGGTAGTCAATGCAGAGGTGTTGACAGTAGTGTATGCCGTTAGTGCTCATACCACTTGTAGCAGTCGTAGTGGTGGTGGTGGTGGTGGTGATGGTGGTGGCCATGGTGGCGACAGCGGTGGCGTGGTTGTGTTGGTAGTCGTATCGGTAGTGGTGGTGGTGGTGGTGGTGGCCATGGTGGCGACAGCGGTGGCGTGGTTGTGTTGGTAGTCGTATCGGTAGTGGTGGTGGTGGTGGGTGTGTGCCATGGTGGCGACAGCGGTGGCGTGGTCTGTGTTGGTAGTCGTATCGGTAGTGGTGGTGGTGGTGGTGGTGGCCATGGTGGCGACAGCGGTGGCGTGGTTGTGTTGGTAGTCGTATCGGTAGTGGTGGTGGTGGTGGTGGTGGTGGTGTTAGTGGTTTTTTTTGTAAGTGTTGCCGTTGCTGCAGTCAAGGTGCTTGTGTTGTTTCGTTGGCCTTCAGTGGTGGTTGATACTGTTTTGTAGAGGGGGGGGGGCGTTGGTGTTGGTGTTGGTGTTGGTTTGTTGTCGTTGGCGGTGACGGTAGCGTGGGTATTTTGTGGTACTGCTGTCTCTGCTGCTGGTGTTGTGTTCGCATCATGAGTTCGCATTCTGATCTTTATTTTATGCACACTCAAATTTTCATCGCTTTCTGCAATGTGTGTGTGTGTACATACATACATACATACATACATACATACATACATCATACATACACACACACATACATACATACATACTGGCGTGGTTGTGTGGTAAGAAGCTTGCTTCCCAACCACACGGTTCCGGGTTCAGTCCCACTGCGTGACAATTTGGGAAAACGTCTTCTGCTATATCCCCGGGTCGACCGATCCAAGCCTTGGGAGTGAATTTTGATTCCCGAAAACCGAAAGAAGCCATATATATATATATATATATATATATATATATATATATATATTATATATATGGGTGGTGTGTGGTTTTGTGTTTGAGTTTGTGTCACCCCCCCCCCCACAGCTTGATAACCGGTATTCGTGTGTTTCCGTCCTCGTAGCTTAACGGTTCGGTTAAAGAGATCGATACAATAAGTACCAGGCTTAAAAAAAAAAAAAGTACTGAAGTCGATTCATTCGACTAAATATTCTTCAAGGCGGTGCCCCAGCATGGCCGCAGACATTGACTGAAACGAGTAAAAGATAAAAGATTAATGATTCACGCATACGCACACACACACATACAACTATACTCAACCCGTTCGGGTGCTTTCGGACTGGGGAAGACCTTTCGCTGTAGATATATCCACCCGGAGAAAATTATATACATATATTGACATTCCTTTATGAGCTCTAGCCCTAAGCCTGTGGCCGTGCTGGGGCACCGCTAGTTAAAATTAATGAATCGACCGCGACGAGACTCGAACATGCAATCTAATGATTCGAAATCGTATGTGTGTCTATGCTATTCTTTTCGAGTGTGTATATGTACATGTATATATATAACAATGGAACACAGTAGGAGCTGCTTATTGTGATCACTTCAAAGCGGAACGTCTTCGATAACAATAAGCGGTGGGCGACACTGACTGGAGGCAATAAGAATATGAGTTTAGAATTAGGATCCATTAAAATTTTGCTAGCAGTAACCGTTTGACAACACTGTCCTTGATCATAATAAACGGCTCCCCCATGTATTTAGGTCAGGATTGTTAAATAGGCGATCTGTTGCATGTTTTTTGCGTGCGTGCGTGTGTGCATGATTACATTAGTCGCGTGTGCGTGTTGTCTGTGTGTTTGTGTGCGTTTGTGAATGTGCGTACGTGTGTGTGTGTGTGTACAGGGTGGGCCCAAAAGCCACGCACAAAATAAGATTCGGTAGGCTCTGGAATTGTCGAAAACATGATTCAGTTTTTTTTTTTTTTCTTCTAAAATTGAATGCAATAAATAAAATTAGGAATACACACGCACTCCTTTCTACACGCTGAATAAAACGAATAATGATGATAACAATATAAATAGAAATGTCGAATTGTTTTGGTGCGTGACTTTTGACCCACCTCGTGTTTGTGCGCGCGCGCATATATACATATATATATATATGTATATATATATATATATATTATATATATATATATATATATATGTATATATATATATATATGTATATATATATATATATTATATATATATATATATATATTATATATATATATATATATATATATATATATATATATATATATATATATATATATATATATATATATATATATATATATATATATTACGTTCTGAGTTCAAATTCCGCCGAGGTCGACTTTGCCTTTCATCCTTTCGGGGTCGATAAATTAAGTGCCAGTTATGCACTGGGGTCGATGTAATCGACTTTATCCCTTTGTTTGTCCCCTCTATGTTTAGCCCCTTGTGGGCAATAAAGAAATAATAAAAAAAAATATATATATATATATATAAATAGTGTAGATTGTGCATTTGTGTGCGTTGTGTTTCTACTAAGTCTTCCGTTAGATTATTTTATTTTCGCATTTTTTTTTGGGGGGGGGGTTTTGTTTTATTTGCCACAAGGGTTATGATTGGAATGACATTAAGACAGGTAGCAAAAAAAAAAAAAAAATTAATAAAATAAAATAAAAAAAAAAATAGTAATAATAACAGAAAAAGATAAACTCTAATAATATACAAAGGACTGAAAACGTGACTTCTCTGTTGGGGGTTCTGCCATTTGGGACCAATCAAAGAACTCCCTACTGATATGGGAATAATCATTCGTTCACTGCTTTCTATTATTATTATTATTATATTATTATTATATTATTATTATTATTATTATTATTATTATTATTGTTATTATTATTGTTATTATTGTTGTTATTATTATTATTATTATTATTATTGACCCTTCAAAAGATGAAAGTATATAGCGGACGATATCAGCGGGGTTCGAACTCAAAAGCATGCCACGACGACGACGATGATGATGGTGGGTGGTGGTGGTGGTTGTGGTGACAGTATAAACAAAAGTGGCATGATGAGAAGAGACAGTGGTCCATGGAAGACGCAAGTGTGAAAAGGGCCACTGCAAAATTCGACCACCCCCACTGGGCCCGTGTACGTTAGGTGGAAATTAAGGGCGTCAAAAAGTATTTGCTCCCAACTCACCACCACCATCACCACCTCCATCGTTCATTCCACCATCCCGAGCACATAAAACCCTGGTGGTGGTGGTAGTGTTAGTGGTGTTGGGTTGGTTTTGTGTCCGTCACAACCACCATAAACAAACAAACACCGTTAAACCACGGGGGTCCGTCCTTGTCTATCGTGGTCTGTCATGGCCGGAGTTTTCGTTGGATTTGAACTCCAGTAGTATTTTTCTGTGGGAGGCACATGGCCTGGTGGTTGATATTACTGCGACTCGCGATCGCAAGATTAACGGTTTCGATTCCCAGGCCCGGGCGGGCGGCGCGTCGTTTCGTGTTCTTGAGCAAAGCACTTCCATTTCAGGTCGCTCCTGTACTGTACAATCAGCTGTAGATGGGGTAACCTTTGATGGAACAGCCTTCCGGTCAGGGGTGGTGGAATGTTTGACCTGCTCGCCTATCCAGCGGGGTTGCGTCGTTCGAAAGCTAAAACAATGTGTAGCGTATTGTGACCAGCGATCGTGCTACCGTAATAAATTCCCAACTCCTCCAAAAGCACACACACACAAAATAAAAACCTAATGCACCTCACTCACCCATTATAGGAAAACACTAACTTATGCCACGACTACCATTAAACAATGTGTAATCTATAATGTGGAACAAGCGTTGGTACTACGGTAGTATTTCTCCGACTCTTTTTAACGTTCTGAGTTCAAATCCCTCTGTAGTCGGGTTAGCTTTGCTTTTCGTTTTGGGTGTCGATTAAACAATCGACAAACTCCTTTTAAACTCCTTTTCCTCTTTCAGATTTCAGACTTTGTGTATATGTGAACCCTTAGTGCTGTCATGGGCAAACTGCGGCCCGCGGGCCTTTGCTGAATGGCACTCTTAATATGTCACGAGGAAAATAACGTTTATTAAAATTACCTCCAAGTTTTCTAGTAGTGCGGCCCACCTGACGAGGAACCATGTTTCTCTCGTTGCGGCCCGCTTCTCCTAAAATGTTGCCCATGCATATCTTAGAGGGTTAATAAAGAAAAACGTTATGACCTTATGCCTAAGGCGGCGAGCTGGCCGAATCGATAGCACGTCGGGCGAAATGCTTACGTTCTGGGTTCAAATTTCGCCGAGGGCGACTATGCTTTTTATACTTTTGGGGGTCGATAAATTAAGTACTAGTGAAATAGCGGGGCCGATGTAATCGACTAGACCCCGCTCCCACTAAAATTTCAGGCCTTGTACCTTTAGTAGGAAGGATTATTATTGTTATCATCATATTTGCTTGATTCAGAACTAGCCTGCGAGACCAACACCCAGAAATAAAAACGCCAGAAATGTCATGCCACCACCACCACCACCACTACTACTACTACTACTACTACTACTACTACTACTACACACACACACACACGCACTCACACACACTCACAGACAAACACATTTGCGCGCACACCGTCATAGCTCTCACCACCACAATTAACCAGGCGCCAACGAGGAGGGTCGCTTTTCAGTGGTCGTATGACCTGCTTTGCACGAAATAGCAGTCAAATCTCGCTTTCGCTTAAAATCACGCTCGTTCTACCGTTAAGAAAAAAAAAAAAAAAAAGAAAAAAAGAAAATGTTTGTTGTTGTTGTTGTTGTTTTGTAATGGAAGGACAGAAGACATTATTAGGTAATGTAGTTTAAGTACCCCCCCCCCGCCAACCTTTTTTTTTTTTTGTTTGTTTGTTTCTTCTCCAGAAGACCGGATGGCTGGCTGGCTGGCTGGCTGGCTGGCTTGGTCGTGGCTCAGAAGGGAATATTCAATTAGGAATAACCTGAAGCTAAAACAACCACTACCACCACCACCACCACCACCACCACCACCACCACCACCACCATTACTACTATTGCTACTACGACGACACCACTACTGCTACTGCTACTACTACTACTACTACTACTAACAGCAACAACAATAACAGCAGCCTAATTGCATTTGCCACGTTGCAAGACTTTTCTCCACGTTACAAGTCAGTTATGGCCTGTAATTTTGTTGTGTAGTTCTCCCTCTTGCTGGAGTCGACTTTTTTTAAAATTTATTTTGTTTGCTTCTGTTTTGTTTTTTGTTTTTCAATGTGCACACGCAGTCTAGGACGACATTGTCACATTGTCCACCGACGTGTCCTTTTCCCGTATTTTTTTTTTTTATTTAATCTCTCTCTCTCTCTGGTGATATGAGAGAGATTTGGCTGCTATTCTAGGAGACTGAGGAGGCCGAGCGACCCTGACCGAGCTGTTTTCGTTTGCATCCCTTGCAATGTATATCTCCTCTTCGTCACTCTCTTAATATATATATATATATATATATATATTATATATATATATATATAATGTATATATATATATGTGTGTGGTGTGTGTGTGTGTGTGTTTATGATATTTTGCTCGATTTCGTTTTGAGGAGATTTTGGTCTGCTATGTCTTGCATGCTTGAGCGACGACCTCTTGCAGGTTCTCTCGAACTGTTGGATCTGTATATGTCGTATTTCGATGTGTGAGTGTGTGTGTATTCTTGCTATGAGTATTATGTCGTGCTTAATATATAATAAATACAATTTGCTGTCGTGATTGGATACCAATTTGTGTGTGTTCATATATATATATATATATATTTGAAAGAAATTCCCGCTCAGTGTGAATCATACGGTTGCGAAAACCTCAATCACACAGCTATATATATATATATATATATTATATATATATATATATACACAATCAAGGAACGGCCATAATAGGCCATTCACCCACTAAAATAACAGCCAAAGCTTCAACACAACGCAAATAACACATATTCCGTAAACCAGGAGAAAATTAAAAAACATTTACCCTGTAATTTCTTATACGATGCACCGTTTCATCTACTGTTTAATGGTAAACTAACCTGATTAAATTAAATCAAGCCAATCTTCCATAGGCCCTTAGAATCATCAGTAAGAAATAGCCAATAATCAAAGGACATAGTAAGTATGTCAACCTGCGAGAAATAACAGTCAAAACTCTTATTTAAATCGCCAAAATAACACTGATGATAAGCTACAGAAATCAACCGAAGGCAGATCAGGTTAATAAAATCTACACACACGTATATATATATATATATATGTAGGTCCCGGGTTGAGTCGGGGTTAACCACAGTAAATAAGGTACTCAATACATAGCAGAGTAAATTAATTTATTTTATAGAAGGAGCTTCTACAGGACTAGAACTGTTTCATTCCTGATGATTTCTTTTGAATGAAACAGTTCTAGTCCTGTAGAAGCTCCTTCTATAAAATATTATATATATATATATATTGACTGCGTATACTCGAAGAACCAACCTCGACAATATGAATTGTTTAAAAATACAGCTTATTCATTGCTATTAAAAAGAATTCCTATTGTCATGGTGGTGGTGGTGGTGGTGGTTGTAGTGGTAGTAGTAGTAGTAGTCACCAAGTTGTTGTTGTTTTAGCCCCAGGTCAATCTAGAACGAGCCAGAGGGACGACCTCTCTTACGATCGCTGGATTTCCGCTCGTGTCTTCTTATTTTCCAGACATCCGAATGCATACATACATACATACATACATACATACATACATACATACATACATACATACATACATACATGCATACTACATACACACATACACATACATACATACATACATACATACACACATACATACATACATACATACATACATACATACATACATACATACATATAGGACTACATTATTTGCGAGTTGTTTCTTCTTCTTCTTCTTCTTTGTTTAAGACTAGGATGTGATTTGTCGGGGAGTGGGGGTGGGGGGTGGAGGCAAATTTGGCGGCTTGTTGCAGAGGCCATGGGATGGGGGCGTGATCCCTTAGGTTATAGTAGTAGTAGTGGTGGTGTTGGTGGTGGTGGTGATTGTTGTGGTTATGTTTGTTGGTGCTTCTATATAGCTGTATAGTCAGTATTTGACGCTGGTAGTATCAGTGGTAGTAGTGGAGTGGTGGTGGTGGTGGTGGTGGTAGTAGTTGTGTGATGGTATACTATTAATGGTCGGCTGTGTTTTTTAATCGTTACTCATTAAAGTGTTTTCCGCCAAGTGGAAGCAATTCCAGAGAGAGAGAAAGAGAGAGAGAAAGTGAGAGGATGAGAGAGACAGAGAGAGAGAGAGGGGAGGGGAGGGGGAAGGAAGAGAAAGAAAAAGAAAAAGGATAAGGGGGAGGAAAGGGTGAGAGAGAGAGTGAGAGTGGTGAGAGATTCGCAGCAAAGTAGGACTAACTCAGTATGTGAAAGAAGGGTTTGTTTACGTTAAGATTTGGAGAAGGAGGGTCTCTCCCCCTCCCTCTGTGTGTGCGCGCGTGTGTGTGTATATATATACATTATATATATATATACACACACACTTGGTGTGTTTATATTTTCAGGTCGTATGTTGTGTACGCATGTTATATATATATATATATATATATATATATATTGGAGCTGAGCAGTGTACGAAACTCTCGGTCACTGAGTAACTTATATACGCTTTCTGCTGAATATATGCACACACACACACACACACACTTGTATACATACATATATGCATATACATTAGTGTAGCATCTTAATTAGATGTATAAAGAGTACAAACTGTGTGTATACTATATATATATATATATATATATATATATTATATATAATATAATAGATATATATATATATATATATATATATATATATATATATATATACTATATATGTATATATATATATACTATATATGTATATATACATACATGTATATGAGGAAATACACATATACAGGCACACGACCTCCATCTCTTCATCTGTCTTTTCTCCTGAAAATCTGTGTTGAGATGTGGCTATGAGGAAGCCCTTCTCGGTTTCAAACTCTCTGGCAGTCTCTCTCTTGTAATTTTTTTCGTTGATGGGAGAATGCGAAGACGAGGAAGAAATCCCACTCACTCTTCTAATGCTGACCTCATTCTCCCACTACGAACCTGACACCGTTGTGTCTTGTGTGGTGAGCAGGTTCGTCCAAAAAATATCCGCGGTTATTCATTCTTCTGCCAAAGCAGAGCTTGCCGTCGCGAGTTCGACCCAGCCCTGTTTTTCCTTAATTATCAGTTTTATTTCATCGAAGTTTTGTGGAACTGCATTCCCCGTCACTTAGCGGTTCGGCAAAAGAGA
This sequence comes from Octopus sinensis, assembly GCF_006345805.1. Lineage (NCBI taxonomy): Eukaryota > Metazoa > Mollusca > Cephalopoda > Octopoda > Octopodidae > Octopus > Octopus sinensis. Next base: position 515 of record NW_021824296.1, on the reverse strand, counting down.
CCGATAGAATAAGTACTGGACTTACAAAAGAATAAGTCCCGGGGTCGAGTTGCTCGATTAAAGGCGGTGCTCCAGCATGGCCGCAGTCAAATGACTGAAACGAGTAAAAGAGTAAAAGAGAGATGCTATTTAATAAATTTTTTTTTAAAATAATGGTTGTAATAAATATCTTTTGGATTGTAAAAAATCTAAAGTCCCTGTCTGTCCCCTTATTTTGAGGGTCACCCACGACGCATCGTCTTTAATATTTAGGGTGTTAGAACATCCCGTTGTCACCACCACAACCACCACCACCACCACTGGTCCTGTCTTTAACCTATTTAATCTTCTAAGTAGTCATTCGACTTACTAGAAATAGCAGTTACATTTCCCTATGACAACACAGTACACTTAGGCGGGGAAAAAACGGCCGCATTGGATGAACGTGGTCGTAGACACTGTGTGTGTGTGTGTGTGTGTGTGTGTGTGTTTGTGTGTGTGTGAAAACAGTTCGACTGAGGTGGTCACCCTGGGAA
>NW_021824295.1:0-12500 GCF_006345805.1 Octopus sinensis | reverse complement strand
ACCTAAATTTGCCGAAAAAATATATATGTCACCTTACCAAACAAAGCCACTCAGACAAACTGCACAATTAATAATAGTCGTATTGACAACAGAGTAAACGCTTTTCTTTAAACAACTCAATAAACTGTTTTTTGAAGGGAATGTGAACGACAAGAAACTTGATCATGGCGAACCAAATAATAAAAGATCCCCGCCATGAAAGTAGTGTTTCTCTGTGGAAGATGCACAGAAGTTATAAAGTCTATGGACACATGAGAGGGGAAACATGATTTTCTGAAATGCCTTGAAGGCTTTCTGGAACAGTGGTTCTCAGCCATGCTGTATATATGACTCCCGGGGAAGTTGGGAGAGGCTCTATAAGCCTTTTTGGTGAGTCCACGCAAGCAAAATAGTAAACTGGGGAATCACAGAAGTGTTTGAAGGATCAATGAAAAATATTCTGTTTCAAGTGTATTTCTTGTAAGAAACAGCTAAATTTCTTTCCCTGACGTTTTACATGGTTCAAACTACACAAGTTAATGTGTGACAAACAAAATAGGACTTTTGGAAGAAGTATCTATAAAATTAGTCATTAAACATTGAGTGGCGGTTGGAGTGGGGTCCACCAGAATAAAATAATAATTAAAGGGGTCCTTTTTACCTTTATTCTTTGTTTCTGTCATTTGATTGCGGCCATGCCGGAGCACTGGCTTGAAGGGTTTTAGGGTTTTAGTCAAACAAAACGACCACGGGACTTATTTCTTAAGCATACTGCTTATTCTGTCAACCTCTTTTTAAATCACTAAGTTCTGGAGATGTAAACACCCAGCACCGGTTGTCAAATGGTGATGAGGGGAGGGGGCACGCACATCACAACACACCCAACATCCACACACACCCATACATACATATATATGTGTGTGTGTGTGGGTGTGTATATATATATATATATATATATATATATATATATATATATATATTGGTTGTCCGGAAAATTTTTGCTGATTTTTAAAGGAAAGAAAAAGGTCAATAAATACCTGCCATTACATTTTTAATCATCCAAATATGAACCATTTTGTTGTAAGATGCGTCTCCATCTTCCTTTAACTTGAAAATACCCTCTTCCCAGAAATGAGGTGGTTTCATGGCAAAGAATTCATCAAGGTATCTTTTTACATCATCAAAGGAATTGAAATTTTTACCATTAGGACTATTCTGCAGAGACCTGAATAAGTGAAAATCCGAAGGAGTAATATCTGGGGGAATATGGAGGGTGGAGTAACACGTACCAGCCGAGCTGCAGGAATTGTTGTCTGGTTCCCCAAAGCATCAAGTGTCGAAAATGAACTTTCTTATCTTCCATTTCAAAGGGTTACAGAATTAATACAGGTTATAGGAATATAAACATTCTTCCACGAAAAGATAACTTAAACTGTGCTCTAAATGGAGGTGTAGTCAAATCCTATTTTATGGACGCAACCATATTCGAAAATAAGTCGAAATATAAGCTACTATAAATCAGCATGAACTTTCCAGACAACCCATATATATATATATAATATATATATATATATATATATACAAATATATATATATATATATATATATAATATATATATATATATTATATTATATTAAATTAGAGATAAAACCACTATTAGTCAAATAAAACAGTGAAAAACATAAGCCAATACATAAAATTGATTTAAAAATATAAAAGTTAAAAATTAAAAGATTATTTAAATAATTTAAATTTATAAATTTTAAATATATATATATATATATATATATATATGTATGTATATTTTTATATTTATATATTATTTTATTTATTAATTTATTTATTTATTTATTTTATTTTTTATATAAATATCAAAAGTATTAAAAGTTTAATGAAAGATAAAGACTAAACTTTTAATACGTTTGATATTTACATAAAAATAAATTTTTTTAAATAAATAAATAAATAAATAAATTAATTAATTAATTAATTAATTAATCAAATAATATATAAATATATAATATGCATACATATATATATATATATGTATATTTGTATATATATATATTTAAAATTTATAAATTTAAATTATTTAAATAATTTTTTCAGTTTTATATTTTTAAATTAATTTTATGTATTGGCTTATGTTTTTCACTGTTTTATTTGCCTAATAGTGGTTTTATCTCTAATTTAATATAATATAATATATATACATATATACACACACACACATATATATATGTATATATACATACACACACACACACATATATATATATATCTTATATAGATAGATAGACAGATAGATAGATGGATAGATAGATTGATAGATATAGATATAGATATAGGTATATATATAGATGTATATATAGATATAAGATCTAAGGATTGAGGTTTAGGAGGAAAAGTTGGCTTCAAGCAATGCGTAGTAAATACAAAAACAACTTTCAGGAACAATGGTTTGTTGAGACAGAAGGTTTTGGATTATTTTTGTTATCGAAGTTTGATGAATTGGAAAAAGTTCTTTTTATATTTCATGGTAGTCAACCAGGGTTGCCGTAATGAATGCAGCAGTACAATTTGTACCTGCAAACATCAATCACTAAAACTATTCTCACAATACAAATAACAACATCTCCACTCAGCCTTTTTCCCCTAACCTTCTCAAATTTTCCTTCTTATTTCAATACTAAAAGAATTTTGTTTTTCAATTTATCATACTTGAATACGAAAAAATTCACAACCTTCCATCTCCCATTTTGAGACTGACTACCCTTGGAAGCTTAAAAGTTTTCCGTTTTGGAACTACTTCTAGCAATTTCTTATGTTTTCTTTTATTTTTACAGGTAATCCTTGGTTCACTGATATTTTTGTGGAGTCGGCACATCAAAAATATAGTAAAGAACTTCCATGGGTACTTCTTTCCTTGTAACCCTTTCTTCAGCAAACCCCTTTTAGCTGATTTATGTCTTTTACATTCCCATTTTGAACCTTACACCATGTACATGATTTTACCAATCCGTTTCATTATTATGCCATCTTCCTAACCTTCTTTTCTATTTCTGTACACTCTGAAAAACACCTTATCACCAGTTTTTAAATACTTGGTCATATTTTTAGTGCTTTCCCTGGCTTTTACTTTTCTTCCAGATAATAACTTGTCAAAGCTGACGTAATTTTTCTTGCCAAGGTCAGTTCAGCAGGCAACATGCCTGAAGCGGTATTTGCGTTTTGTGTTACACAGTAAATGCTCAGGAATAGTTGCAATGTTACATCATCCACGACCTCATTTCTGGATTTCCTCAGCTTATCTGTTCGATCTTGGGTAACCCAGAGAAGTAGTGATATGCTTAATTGAGAGTGTCTTGCAAAATCTCTTAAATTCACTTGCAATAAATTGTTTACCATTATCAGGAGATCATGGTGCCCGGAACACCACACTTTGCAAAATGTTCGTGTAGTAAATCCACTGTTAATACAGTGGAGATCAATTTTCTACATTTATACATTTCTGGCAATTTTGTAAATCTATATACCCCTATTAGATAATAAGATCCATTTAATGGTCCTGCTAAATTTATGGTGTAGCCTGGTCCATGGAAAATCAGTCTTGGGCAAAGATCGAAATTTTGAAGGTGGTGACTTTGCTGCAAGAGCACAGCCTCTGCAGGATTTTACCAGCTTCTCGATATCTAGATCTACTTTTGGCCAGTACAGATAACTACTACTAAGTGACTTCATTCTAGAAATTCCTGAATGTCTAGTGTGGAATTCCTTTAACATTTGATCTTGTAATGAGGCAGGCACTACGATCATCTGTGCATACATAAGCACATTATCACATATCAAACACAAGTTCAAAACTGTGTTTCATCCAACAAAACACATTTTTCATTTGTTTCTTCTGATCTCTCTATTTTTTCATTTTCATAATAAACTCATCCATCTCCGCCTTAATTTTTATTTCATCCAATATGATAGGTAATTCATGCACAACATTGCATAATATACCTTTTATTCCATTTTCGGCTCTTAACGCCACTATCACTGTGTCTCCTAGTGGTTCACTATATTTTAGTATTAAACCTCAACAAACTATCTGAATGTACCTATTTTTTAGACAGCAAATACTCCATTTTTAAGTCATGATTCCCTAAGATCATTCCCCAGCATTGCATTCTGTTGGCTGCATGTGTGGGAATACAATTTTTTACCCATAGATTGATAATAATGGGTGGTGGTCTGTCTGCAAGCAGAATTGTCTTCCAAGGATAAATTTATGGAATTTCATTACCACAAATATGATGGCTAATTCTTCCTTCTCTATTTGACTGTAAATTTTCTCAGCCAGAAATAAGGAATGCATGAGCTACAGCTTTCATGCTAGCATCTTCATAATTGTGTAAATTCACAGCTCCAATACCATTTTCACTAGTGTCTGATGCCACTACCGTTTGTAAATTCGGGTCAAAATGTGATAATGAGAATTCTGACATTAAGAAATTTCTTCCAAAGCTTCTTGGTACTTGTCTGACCAGTTTCACTTAAATACTCTTATAAGTCGATACTGTTTTCTCCTGTGTTAGCAGTGCTATTAAATCACATGTTAAAGTCATCTCTAAAGATTTCCTTAAGAAATTATAGCCAGCACTCATTTGCTTCAGATACGAAACGTCATAACAAACCACTGCTGGTTACAATTTCTCCTGAAAATCTAAAATGATAACCGTAACAAGCTCTTACTTTTGTTTCCAGTCATACTAATCTTTTTTGGTTTCAGTTTCAAAGATGTAAAGAAAACTTCCAAGATATCCGGCACGACCATTACTCATTTTACTCTTGATCTAACAAAATCAGTTCCTTGATTAATTAACAATCTATCTGGGACACGAGCAATTCAACAGCAGAATCCTCAACGACTTCTTCGAACCCTCCATCATTTGCAAGTGTCCCATCACCTAAGTTTGATGTAGAATTTGTTCTTGTGGAAAATTTATAGAATTTTATTTTTCTAAGCATCATACATAGTTGAGGGTCCCACTTTATCCCATGACACAACAATTATCTCTTCTGTTTATCTTCACCAGAATTCCAGCTTTTGAAAATTCAGAAAGACGAAAGAAATTTCTAAATTATCAGTATGGCAACACCATATCGATTACCCCCCAATTACATGAGACATCAAGGCAATTCTGGCAGACACTTTGTTGGACGACATTATGAGAGGGAAGAACTGAAGATCTTGATCAAGGATGAAGATACTCAAATAATACAAGTTTATGGACTGCCTTATGTTGGCAAAACAAGTCTTGTGAAAACTGTAAGAAATTTACTATTGTTTTCTCTTTTCTTTACGTTAACCTTATTGCATTTTGCCTTTCTGTAGGTTATTAGGGATCCTTGAGGTTTTACAGTTAAGTTACTGACTAAAGAGAAAAGCATTTCTTGTTCAATCCCATACAATGGCAGTCACTGAAGTCTTTGTACCGTTTGGTGAGTTGATGGTTGACCTATGATCAAAGGTATTTCTCCTGTAACCATTCTGTCTATGGCAATGATCATATTATTTAATGTATCCTGTCCTATGTTATGAAGAAGATGGGCAGTTTGAGAGAAGTTTGACTGCTTTATATATTATGTATGTAAGTGAGTGGGTAGGTAGATAGGTAGGTAGGTAGGTAGGTAGGTAGACAGGCAGGTAGACAGGCAGGTAGGTAGGTAGGTAGGTAGGTAGGTAGGTAGGTAGGTAGTTAGGTAGGTAGGTAGGTAGGTAGGTAGGTAGGTAGATAGGTAGGTAAGTAGGTAGACAGTTAGGTAGATAGGTAGGTATGTATGTATGTAGGTAGGCAGGTAGGTAGGTAGATAGGTAGGTAGGTAGGTAGGTAGGTAGGTATGTAAGTAGGTAGGTAGGTAGGTAGGTAGGTATATAGGTAGGTATGTAGTTAGGTTGGTAGGTAAGTAGGTAGGCAGTTAGGTAGATAGGTATGTATGTATGTATGTATGTATGTAGGTAGGCAGGTAGGTAGGTAGGTAGGTAGGTAGGTTGGTAGGTAGGTAGGTAGGTAGGTAGGTAGGTAGGTAGGTAGGTAGGCAGACAGGTGTGTATATGTGTGTTTGTGTGTGTCTGTATGTTTGCATCTCCTCGGCTTGACATTGTAGATTTCTTGTAAATGAATGTCGTTAACTTCCAATATTCCATGGAAATTTCCTATAGAGAAATATTTCCTTGGAAACAAGTAAGTTTGGTGTCAGGGGGGCATCTGGCTGTAGAGGGTCTGCCAGTTTGACTGAAAACTGGTAAGCTGGGGAGATTCACCAGGTTCCACTCTAATTTGTCATGGTTTCTACAGATGGGTGCCCCTCCTAACACCAACCACTGCAAGAGTGTAAGGGGTGTTTTTCACGTGCCAGTTACGAAACACCAGCATCAGCCCTGACTACGACCTCACTTGACTTGACAGATCTTCTCAAGCACAAGAATAATTGATTGATAGACAGAGAGTGAGAGAGATGTAGATGAAATAAGAGATGGATAGTAAAAGAGATGAAGCAACTGTGTAATTAATAGAAAGATAATTAAAGAGATAGAATGGCAAAGTGACAAACTGTTATCCAGAAAGATACTTAGACAAACTGTAAGATGAATATGAAGGAATATAAAGGATACCCTGAACTAATGCATAGACAAAAGAATAGACAAAGAAACAGTTATTGAGAGGGAGTAATAAAGTCAGACAGAGAAAGAGAAAAACTGAGAGACCAATAAAATGATAAGTGAATCTATGGAAATCTTTGAACTTGTTCTAATGTTATGTTTCTAATATGACAGGTCTGTCAAGAATTGAAGGATGAAATCAACCCCGAAAGACTCCACATAAAACACATCCATATTTCTAATAATAGCAGTTGGTCTGATATTTCCAACATGTACAATACATTCACCAATTGTTCCAGTATCACCAACACGAAATGGAAAATTTGTATTTTTGATGATTTCCAGAACATTCAAGAAAGCTTCCTTCCAGGTTTCCAGGAGCTTTGCGACAATGACTTTTCACTGCACAGAAATCTAAAAATCATTCTCATTTTAAGTGGTGGAAAACCATTTCAGTTTGATAGAATCAGATTTGCAGAGTGTAAAGTGAGTCCATTGTCCATTAAAGATGCCCAGCTTCTTTTCGGTCGCTGTTCAGACATTGAGACGGATGATGAGAACAAAGAACAAATACACAACATCATCAGATATGCCTGTGGCCTGCCAGGACTTCTTATTTACTTTGCAGAAAAATTCTCCCAGTTTCGTCATAATTTCTCTTTTAATGATATCTACAAAATGATTTGTGATGAAACCAAGCTCAATGACTGGCTGGACGAATGTACAATTAACAGACGTAATATCAAACAAGAAATGGACAAGTACTTTTCTCAACTCTCTCACGAACAGCAAGAAGCTCTCAAAGTGCTTTCATATTTTCCTGGAAGATTTGGTATTGAGGAAGCTGTTGAAATGACTGGTTCTTCTAGTCAACCAGCTTCCAAGATGCATGTTTTGATGCCACTTGTGGAGCAAGGTTTGATCAGTTCAGATTTAGAATTACAGTATTTCCAAGTACAAGAATTAATACGTGCAATTACTAAACAACAGATTGACAATGTACACAGCAATGATTTGGTAAAGCTCAAATATACAAACATTATTGGGAAAAGTCTGATGAAGGCTCAAGATATTTATGATAAAGGCCTCATATATGAAGCACTCGGAATAATGAACAACAACTGGGAAAATATTTCGTTTCTGATGAAGAAAGGGATTGATGCACCCTCAGATGGTAGGACATATGGAGTTTATTATGAGGTAAGATATTTTGTCCTTAACAACGTGTCTTGTATCTTGTGTTGTAAGTCAGTCTTTCATATGTCGCATTTTCGTTTAACCTGAGTTACATCTTCCCACATCTTTACCATTGGTTCTCAATTGAGGGCCATATGGCCCATGGAGGTCCATATAAGAGTTTGCATGCACATCCAAAACTTGCCATTCACCAGTTCCCCGTTCGCCTGTCATATGCAGTGACTATCAGTAAATCACAACAGAAGACTTTTAATAAAATGGGGCTATTCTTACCTGAACCTGTATTCAGCCATGGCCAGGTATATGCTGTCAGGTATAAGGTGGCGAGCTGGCAGAAACGTCAGCACGCCGGACGAAATGCTTAGCCATATTTCGTCTGCCGTTACGTTCTTGGTTCAAATTCCGCCGAGGTCGACTTTGCCTTTCATCCTTTCGGGGTCGATAAATCAAGTACCAGTTACGCACTGGGGTCAATGTAATCGACTTAATCCGTTTGTCTGTCCTTGTTTGTCCCCTCTGTGTTTAGCCCCTTGTGGGTAGTAAAAGAAATAGGTCAGGTATATGCTGCATTCTCAAGGGCTTGCAAATGATCTGATGTGAAACTTAAAGTTATCAACACTGACAAAGAAGGGAAAAGTAGTAGAAAGAATTATTATTATTATTATTATTTTTTTTTATTATTATTATTATTATTATTATTTCCCTGGGGCAGAAAAGATTTGAAATCATTAATATTTTTCATAAAAACGTTGATTTCAAATTTTGCTACAAGGCCAGCAATTTGTGGGAAGAGGAAAATTGATTTGAACTCAGAACACGAAGGCAGACAAAATGCCACCAAGCATTCTGTTTAGTGTGCTAATGGTTCTGCCAGCTCACCACATTATTTCTACAGACAAAATATTAACACATGTTACTGTCTTTGTCTTTTAGATAACATTAAAAGCCTCAGATATACTGATGCTATGTCACCCTAGAGATTCAAGACAGTTTTTCCAAGCATGTCTACAAAACTCCCTGTTATTTGGTAATGAAGAAGAACAAGCTCTTATGAATATAGCATATGGTGTATCATTGACAGATTTACCAGGTATGATATGACGATGGTGTGTAGATTTTGTCATCCCACTGATGTAGATAATATGCTTAACAGGAATGTTGAGCATTTAGCACCATTCTTTGTATATTTTGCTAAATACTGAAGAGGTGTTTACGAGATTATATAATGTTTCTAAAAGCAATTACGTAATACTAGCAGTAATTTACCAAAATACGTGTATGTTTCATAAAGCATGATTTCTATACTTTATTAACATTCTATACATATATCCATACATGCATGCTCCCATCCCTATATATGTATGTACATAAACATTTGGAAGGCAGCTCCTTGAGCAACCTTCTTTGTCCGATAACCTTGAACACATGACCAAAGAAGTCATAATTTTAAAACATACTTAGGTCAGACACAAATGTGAATCATATTAATTCTGCAGGAGCTGGTATGAATTTTTTCAGAGGGATCTGAGGGGGTGACCAGGGAAATTTTTCTGAAACTGGATGATTTGATATGGAATAACCCATATACATATATATGCATATATATATACATATGCTTACATGCATGCATCCATCCATCCATACATACATACATATATATATATATATGTATATATACATATATATATATATATATATGTATATATATATATATATATATGTGTGTGTGTGTGTGGTGTGTGTGTGTGTGTGTGTGTGTGTGTGTGTGCGTATATATATATGTATATATATATATATATATATATATACTAGCAGAATTGCCCGGCGATGCTCGGGGCTGAATTGCTTGAAAGTACTGTTAATGATTGCACTGAATTATGATGATTATTCAGGCAAATATCGATATAAGTTTACGGTGGGAGATAAGGACTTAACGATCAAACGTGTGCCATTGCATTGTTTTGGGGGAACCAAATTTCTATAGGGGCACCAACTTTAAGTTTGAGAATGTGTGGTGGTAGTCCGGTGGGCTCAAAGGAATTGAGTACCTCTGTTGGATAGTTGATGACGTCCTCTGGTCAGGAGTTGTATCGATAGACTTATATACATAGACATCCCCAGGAATGAGTTTTAGCATTTCATCATTAATATGGTGAACAGTTTTATTCCTCGGGGCCAGAATAGCCCTTTGGCCAATCCAATCCATATTCTGATAATTAGCTTGTAGATCTGGGAACACTGCATCTCTGAGATCAGAAGGCGTTTTAACAATGGTACAAATGGAATCGATGGCAATATTACCATTTTCATCCCCTGGTATTTTGCCTTCGCCAAGTGCAAGGAGGGTGTGAGAAAATGCTGCTGATGTGATATTATGTCGCATATAAACACGCATATTGGTGTGAAATTTGAGAATCTTCACCAGTGGCCACAATGTGGATGACTTAAGACACGCACTTACTGCATCAGTTCTAGTCCCTTTGGGAATAACGGGAAGTGTTTGTCGGAAGTCCCCTGAAAGAAGAAGTGTTATGCCTCCCATGGGAGCTGAAGAGTGTTTGATGTCTCTGAGCGATCTATCTAGTGCCTCAAGAGCACCTCTGTGGGCCATCGTGCATTCATCCCAAACGATAAGCTTGCATCGTCCAATTTTAAAACAATAACCAAAGCCCCTTCTCCAAAAGGGGGAGGGTTACGGTTTACAATTATTTAACAAATGCAACACAACAACGTTTCCCTGACGAGGAACCAACAAACGTGATTACAATAGTCAAACAGTAATAATAATAACAACAAACCTTTTTAATGTATCCCCATTTATGTGAAACCACTTATTCAAGTTCAAGTCATTGATGCAATTTTATACGAATTGCTAATACACACACACATAATAAGGGTGAAAAATTGAATATTAAGTTGATTAATATGAATTGAAAACCAGTGGTGTAGCATATAAGACCATAGCGGATCTTCTTGTAGCAAAAAGGATGACCAGTATTAATTGCTCATCCCTTTTATATAAATACTTTCACTTTAATTGTTGCACACTTGCAAAGAGAAAGGAGGAGAAAGTGTAGTGGTAATGGTAGGAGTGAAGCACTTGAAATGAAAGAGGGAAATCGTAAAATATTAAGTTTTCTCGAATTTTTTCTTAATTGGGGGTGAAATTGAAAAAAACTTTACATGCCATGACCCAATGGATTCTACTTTGAAAAATGATAGGTAAATTCCAATTGAATAAATTCTATATTGCAGAATTGTATAAAAAACGAACGGTTTGGGAGGCAGAGAAAATCTGCCTTTTATCATAAGAGATACACACACACATAATAAGGGTGAAAAATTGAATATTAATTTGATTAATATGAATTGAAAACCAGTGGTGTAGCATATAAGACCATAGCGGATCTTCTAGCAAAAAGGATGACCAGTATTAATTGCTCATCCCTTTTATATAAATACTTTCACTTTAATTGTTGCACACTTGCAAAGAGAAAGGTGGAGAAAGTGTAGTGGTAATGGTAGGAGTGAAGCACTTGAACTGAAAGAGGGAAATCGTAAAATATTGAGTTTTCTCGAATTTTTTCTTAATTGGGGGTGAAATTGAAAAAACTTTACATGCCATGACCCAATGGATTCTACTTAGAAAAATTATAGGTAAATTCCAATTGAAGAATTTCTGTATTGTAGAATTGTGTAAAAAACGAACGGTTTGGGAGGCAGAGAAAATCTGCATTTTATCATAAGAGATGCATTGAGTACTGTTCTCACTTATGGGCAGGTGCTCCTGCAGATTGTTTCACTCTGTTGGGCTGCATTCGATGCTGTATTCATATTCTATTGGTCCTGATCTATCTTCTAAATTGGATTCACTCTCTCATCGTCATCATGTGGGTCTTCCTTGTCCCTTTTCTATAAGTATTTCCATAGACATTGTTCAGCTGAGCTCTCCTCTCTGGTTCCTCCTCCAAGAACTTATCACCGATCAACCAGACTTGTATCCATCAGTATCCCGTGCAACCTCCTAAGCGCCGTAAAGCCCTTTACAGAACCAGTTTCTTCCCTCACGCCTCTGAACTTTGGAATTCCCTTCCACAGTCTTCTTTTCCGCTTTAATATGTCCTTCAGTCTTTTAAGTCTAATGTACATCTTCACCTATTGACTTCTGTCTGGTGTCCATTTTATTCTAGTAACTCTTAGGTTTTCAGTGCTCTAAGGATCCTGTAATTAGTGAATGCTTTAAAAAAAGAAAATACATACATATATATTTGTATATATAAATGGATGAATAAATTATCCTTTGTTTACTGTTAACATGGAAAATGTTGAGATAGGTTCTCTTTCTTTCCTGATGAGAAGATTGTAATTGACACCGTTTATTCCTTTGGAATAAAACCAATGTTGTCTTCGAAACATATGTCGATAGTAAAAGAATTTGAATAGCATCTGCATTCAACTTCATTTATTTACTTGTATTTGTATATATGTATACATATACGATGGGCTTTTTTCAGTTTCTTTCAACCAGATCCACTCATAAGGCTTTGGCCAGCCTAAGGCTATAGCAAAAGACACCTGTCCAAAGTGTAATGCAGTGGGGCAGAACTCAGAACCCTTTGGTTGAGCAGGAATGTTCTTACCACACAACCATGTCGGAGCCTTTTAATG
>NW_021824294.1:0-19829 GCF_006345805.1 Octopus sinensis | reverse complement strand
AGGAGAAGATACACTCTCTTAATTTTTTCTCTTATTTTTTTTTCCATCTTATCTTAATATATTCTCACCTTCCGTTGAAAATTGCAACCATCGGTCTCCTTGCCTGAAAGCATCACGCAACGGATTGGATGTTAAATAAATGAATAAATAAAGAAAGAACCAGAGAAAGAAAGAGAGAAAGAAAGAAAGAGAGAAAGAGAGAGAGAAAGAAAGAAAGAAAGAGAGAAAGAAAGGGAGAGAGAAAGAGAGAGAGAAAGAAAGAAAGAGAGAAAGAAAGGGTGAGAGAAAAAGAGAGAAAGAGAGAGAGAGAGAGAACGAGAGAAAGAAAGAAAGAAAGAGAGAAAGAAAGGGAGAGAGAAAAAGAGAGAAAGAGAGAGGGAGAGAACGAGAGAAAGAAAGAAAGAAAGAAAGGGAGAGAGAAAAAGAGGAGAGAGAGAGAGAGAAAGAAAGAAGAGAGAAAGAAAGAAAGAGAGAAAGAAAGAAGAAAGAAAGAAAGAAAGAAAGAAAGAAAGAGAGAGAGAGAAAGAGAAAGAAAGAGAGAAAGAAAGAAAGAGAAAGAAAGAGAGGAAGAAAGAGAGAAAGGAAGAGAGGAAGAAAGAAAGAGAGAAAGAGAGAAAGAAAGACGGAAAAAAAGAAAACAAGAAAGAGAGAAAGAAAGGGAGGAAGAAAGAAAGAGAGAAAGAAAGAAAGAAAGAGAAAGAAAGAGAGAAAGAAAGGGAGGAAGAAAGAAAGAAAGAAAGAGAAAGAAAGAGAGAAAGAAAGAAAGAGAGAAAGAGAGACAGACAGACAGACAAATAGGTAGATATCAACATGATGATGAAAGATGCAATAAACCCCCAAACCCCCACCCTCCAAGGAACGGCAGTGGGCTGGCAGAATATTTAGGATGCTGGACCAAAACACTTCACAGTATTTCGACCAATTTTTTTTTTACTTTTTTTTTAACCTTTTAAGTTCAAATTCCACCGGAGTGAACTTTACCTTTCATCCCTTTTGTGGTCGATAAAATAAATACCTGTTAAGTACTGCGGGTCGATGTAATTGGTTTACTCACTATCCCATAATTGCTGGCCTTGTGCTAAAATTTGAAACAAATATACCTTCAAGAAATGCAACTAGATGAATGGGAAACCTAAGAAAACGTGTCCTCAGCAGAAGGGCAAAATATAATAATAAAAATAAATAATAAAAATAAATAATAAAAATAAATAATAAAAATACATAATAAAAATACATAATAAAAATATAGGCGTAGGAGTGGCTGTGTGGTAAGTAGCTTGCTAACCAACCACACGGTTGCGGGTTCAGTCCCACTGCGTGGCATCTTGGGCAAGTGTCTTCTGCTATAGCCCCGGGCCGACCAATGCCTTGTGAGTGGATTTGGTAGACGGAAACTGAAAGAAGCCCGTCGTATATATGTATATATATATATATGCGTGTGTGTGTCTGTGTGTCTGTGGTTGTCCCCCTAGCATTGCTTGACAACCGATGCTGGTGTGTTTATGTCCCCGTTACTTAGCGGTTCGGCAAAAGAGACCGATAGAATAAGTACTGGGCTTTCAAAAAGAATAAGTCGCGGGGTCGAGTTGCTCGTTTAAAGGCGGTGCTCCAGCATGGCCGCAGTCAAATGACTGAAACAAGTAAAAGAGTAAAGAGTAAAAGAGTAATAAAAATATAGGCTCAGGAGTGGCTGTGTGGTAAGTAGCTTGTTTACCAACGACATGATTCTGAGTTCAGTCCCACTGCATGGCACCTTGGGCCGACCAATGCCTTGTGAGTGGATTTGGCAGATGGAAACTTAAAGAAGCCATATGTATATATGCATGCATGCATGTATGTATGTATGTATGTATGTATGTTTGTGTGTCTGTGTTTGCCCCCCCCCCCAACATCGCTTGCTAACTGATGTTGGTGTGTTTACACATCCCCGTAACACAGCGGTTCACCAAAAGAGACTGATAGAGTAAGTACTAAGCTTACAAGGAATAAGTTCTGGTGTCAATTTCTTCGACTAAAGGCGGTGCTCCAGCATGGCCGCAGTCAAATGACTGAAACAAATTAACGAATAAAAGAAAAAAAAAATTGCAAATATTTAATTAGGGAAAGGGATCCTGATGCAGATTGAACCTTTATGCATCACTAGCAGTATCGCCCGGCGTTGCTCGGGTTTGTAAGGGAAATAACTTTATAAGCATTTTTAGAGAGTTACTTCCCTTATATAACCCAAGCAAAAATCATTAAAAATGCGGAAAATTGATGGTAAATTTTTTTTTAAATCGTAGACTCATGGTAGACGCGCGCTAATACCCAGAAGGGCTCAATATGAATGATGACTATAAGATACCCGCTTTTGGTTAAACTGCACCGCAAAATGTGGGAGTAGTTAGAAATCTAAATCGGAGGAGACAGAGTCTCACACACACAACTTCAATTTTATATACAAAGATTAGCTGGCATGGTTTGGTTTCAAACAGGAAACTGAGGGATATGCTGTAGCTACCCAGCTAAGAATTACCAGTGAAATGTTCTGAAGCATAAAAGCAGCCCATTGTGCCACATCATCATCATCATCGTTTAACGTCCGTTTTCCATGCTGGCATGGGTTGGACAGTTTGACTGAGGACTGGCAAGCCAGGAGACCACACCAGGCTCCAATCTGATCTGACAGTGTTGCTACAGCTGAATTGCCCTTCCTAACACCAACCACCCCATGAATGTAGTGGGTGCTTTTTACAAGCTACCGGCATGAGAGCCAGTCAGGTGGCACTGGCATTGGTCATGTTAGGATGGTGATTTTTACGTGCTACCGGCCTAGGAGCCTGTCAAGGTATATATACATACCTATACACACACACACACACACACACACACACATACACACACACACAAATATATATACAAGGTGTAGACAAACAGCAAGTAATATAAAAAAAACTCACCATTTGATTTATTCTCCTTCAAAGTATTCGCCTTGGGAGTCTACACACTTCTGCCATCATCATCATCATTGTTCGACCGTGGTCGAGACAATGGAATTTACCATGCTACGCCAGACTTCACGGTCCATCATGGCATTACGGAGGTCCTGTTGCTGGATGCCTGTATCCCTGGAGATTACATCAGGGTAGGAGAGTGTACGCCCTCTGGAATTCGAGTAGATGGCTTCCAGAGAAGAAGAGTAGAAATTACCTCGTTTTCAGCTCTACAACAATGTCCGGCAAACTGGACTCTTCTACCTTTCACAAGAGATGATACAGGTGGTAGTTTCCCATATATTTGTACTTTGGTTGGATGACGCTTCCACGAGAGATTTTGAGCTCTCATAAGGAGGCGAGTGTAAGTTCCATCCAACCGCCTCTCAAGCTTCTTTGATAACATCCAGGTTTCTGAGCCATATAGTAGAATTGGTTCGACTGTGGCTTTGAAGATTTCAAGTTTGAAGTCTCTACTTAGATTTGATGACCAGGTCTTATGCATATCATTACAGGCTGACCAGGCCATACCCTTCTGCCAGCATTCCTGCCACTGCTGGAAACATTTCTGGGAATCACTTTTTGGGATGGTGTAGAGCTGTGCCGTCGAATTTTGTGTAATGTCCTCTGCTGACTCAAATTTTCTCCCTTTGAGTGGTTTTTGAGCTTTGAGAATACCCAAAAGTCACATAGAGCCAAGTCTGGGGTAGGGAGCTGGACAAACAAGTGGTGTGTTTTACTTGACGAGTAATGCTTGGATGACATGGGCGGAATGAAATGACTGAACTGACCCTTGGCTGATTCCAACTTTGGCAACAATCTCCTCAATAGCCACAAGACAGTCTTCATAGATGGTCCTCAAACCTTTACAATCATTTCATCATTTCTGCTGGTCAATGGTCAGCCACAATATGGATCAATGTCCACTTAGGTGCAACCATCTTTGAACCGGCTGTACCACTCCTTTATTTGTGTTTTGCCCATAGCATCATCTCCAAAAGCCTTCTGAATCTTCTCGGTAGTCTGGCCTTGCGCATCACCAAGTTTGCAGCAGAATTTGATACAGTATTTTTGCTCAATGCGCTCAGCCATCTTGACACAAGAAGAAAAGTTGCACGGCACACTCTTAATGTCTGTACTCAATGCATCACTGCAGGCAACTAACGCAACCTACTGAAAATCTTTTGCACATGCTCAGGAAGGACATGGCTATGCGAATAATACCCATGCGGATTTTGCTCACACATTATTATTTTGTGAAAACAAAATCAATGTTGGATACTTTTTGACTCTACCTCATGTGTATATATATATATATATATATATATTATATATATATATATATATAGAGAGAGAGAGAGAGAGAGAGAGAGAGAGAGAGCGAGCAATAACAAAATGGAGGGGATCAATAGGTGGTTTATCAACTTTTATACATTATATTACGTCAATTTATTTATTTATTTACTAAAATGACAATTACAAGAATATACATACATGTATAACATATACTTTTATATATTTGTTGTGCAAGATTTTTTATGTGAAGTCGTGTGTTGAAACAGATATTGTTATATTTCGGAATGGTCTTTTTGCCAGTTTAGCCAATAAAAACACACGCACTATATATTTGGTGTTACTTTGCTTCACTGATGCGGTCACAGGAGTGTGACGAAAGAACTCTGGCCGAAATAAGATTAAGATTAATGTAAAAAATAAATAACACTGAAGCAAAATAACACCAAATATATAGTGCGTGTGTTTTTATTGGCTAAACTGGCAAAATGACCATTCCGAAATACAATATTATGCTTTACATATAAAATATATTAATATACAAAGATACCAGTAATTATTAAAATATAACACACAGGATTATAAATTGGGGAAATATGTTACAGCTGTTTCAGCCAAGAGGCAAAAATACCACATTCTACCTTTATCCCTCCAGTGGACTGAAGTAATTAGTAGATGAAATTGAGGTACTTGCATGTTTCTCTAGGCTTCGTCTATAGTACATAAGTTATATATATATATATTTATATATACATATATGTATATATATATTTCTATATCTATGTATGTATATATGATAAATGTATGTATACATATATATATATATATATATATATATGTATTATAATGGGTAATACTACATGTACTTTACATATTTTTTATAGTGTATGTATATATGTGTGTGTGGGGTATACATATATATATATATAATGCCGTGCATGAGAAGACTCATCAAGTCAAGTGTAATTATATTCATGGAAGTTACTGGTGTCATGCACATGACACCCATGTTGGTGGCACATAAAAGCACCCATTACACCCTCAGAGCGGTTGGTGTTAGGAAGGGCATCCAGCTCTAGAAACTATGCCATATCAGACTGACAGTGTGGTTCAGCCCCACAGCTTACCAGCCCTGGTCAAACCTATTTCTTTACTACCTACAAGGGGCTAAACACAGAGGGGACAAACAAGGACAGACAAACGGATTAAGTCGATTACATCGACCCAAGTGCGTAACTGGTACTTATTTAATCGACCCCGAAAGGATGAAAGGCAAAGTTGACCTCGGCGAAATTTGAACTCAGAACGTAGCGGCAGACGAAATACCTATTTCTTTACAACCCACAGGGGGCTAAACATAGAGGGGACAAACAAGGAGAGACAAAAGGATTAAGTCGATTACATCGACCCAAGTGCGTAACTGGTACTTAATTTATCGACCCAGAAAGGACGAAAGGCAAAGTTGACCTCGGCGAAATTTGAACTCAGAACGTAGCGGCAGACGAAATACCTATTTCTTTACAACCCACAGGGGGCTAAACATAGAGGGGACAAACAAGGAGAGACAAAAGGATTAAGTCGATTACATCGACCCAAGTGCGTAACTGGTACTTAATTTATCGACCCAGAAAGGACGAAAGGCAAAGTTGACCTCGGCGAAATTTGAACTCAGAACGTAGCGGCAGACGAAATACCTATTTCTTTACAACCCACAGGGGGCTAAACATAGAGGGGACAAACAAGGAGAGACAAAAGGATTAAGTCGATTACATCGACCCAAGTGCGTAACTGGTACTTAATTTATCGACCCAGAAAGGACGAAAGGCAAAGTCGACCTCGGCAGAATTTGAACTCAGAACCTAGCGGCAGACGAAATACCTATTTCTTTACAACCCACAGGGGGCTAAACATAGAGGGGACAAACAAGGAGAGACAAAAGGATTAAGTCGATTACATCGACCCCAGTGTGTAACTGGTACTTAATTTATCGACCTCGAAAGGATGAAAGGCAAAGTCGACCTCGGCGGAATTTGAGCTCAGAACCTAGCGGCAGACGAAATACCTATTTCTTTACAACCCACAGGGGTCTAAACATAGAGGGGACAAACAAGGAGAGACAAAAGGATTAAGTCGATTACATCGACCCAAAGGCGTAACTGGTACTTATTTAATCGACCCCGAAAGGATGAAAGGCAAAGTCGACCTCGGCAGAATTTGAACTCAGAACCTAGCGGCAGACGAAATACCTATTTCTTTACAACCCACAGGGGTCTAAACATAGAGGGGACAAACAAGGAGAGACAAAAGGATTAAGTCGATTACATCGACCCCAGTGTGTAACTGGTACTTAATTTATCGACCTCGAAAGGATGAAAGGCAAAGTCGACCTCGGCGGAATTTGAGCTCAGAACGTAACGGCAGACAAAATACAGCTACGCATTTTGCCCGGCGTGCTAACGTTTCTGCCAGCTCGCTGCCTTATGGTCAAACCATCCAACCCATGCCAGCATGGAGCGCAGACATTAAATGATGATGATGATGATGATGATGATGATGACGACGACATGTTACACACATATTCATACACACACACACATACACACACACTTATATATACTCTTTACTCTTTTTACTCTTTTACTTGTTTCAGTCATTTGACTGCGGCCATGCTGGAGCACCGCCTTTGGTCGTGCAAATCGACCCCGGGACTTATTCTTTGTAAGCCCAGTACTTATTCTATCGGTCTCTTTTGCCGAACCGCTAAGTGACGGGGACGTAAACACACCAGCATCGGTTGTCAAGCAATGCTAGGGGAACAAACACAGACACATACAAACACACACACACACACTTATATATATATACATATATACGACAGGCTTCTTTCAGTTTCCGTCTACCAAATATGTATATTTCTGTCTATTAATGTTACACTCATACATGTACATACCTATGTCTGTATTCATACATACAATACACACACACACAGACATATACATACACACACACATGTACACACACACGCGTACACACAGATTTTACATGTGTATTAAATCAGCTTTGCTTGACCATTATTATTGACCAAGTAGCCGAGAGGTCAGTGGGAGGAGAGTGATGCGACTGCGGTAACTGCATTACATCACTTCACACACAAACACACACACACACTCACACATATACACAAGCACGTACACACACACATACATACACACACTCACACACACAGACATACACACACTCACAAACACACACTCACATACACACATATACACACACACACACACACTCACACACAAGCATATACACACACTCACACACACACACAGACATACACACACACACAAACACACACACACATACACACACACACACACACACACACACACACACACTCACACACACAAGCATATACACACACTCACACACACACATATACACACACTCACACACACAAACACTCACTCACACACACACACATACACACACACTTACACACAAGCACGTACACACACACTCACACACATACACATAAACACACATACATACACACACACACACTTACACACACACGTACACACACACACACACACACACACACACTCACACACAAGCACGTCCATACATACATACATAACACTACTGATACTACTACCATCACTGCAGCTCTCACTCCTGCCGGCCACCATTACCATGGCAAAAGCTATCACCAGCAACATCATCACTACAACAAACTCCAGCACATACACCACGGCTGACAACAGCATCACCTTGACCGCTACCTCCATCAACACCACCACCTCACCACCCCCAAAGCTACCGCTGCTACTGTAGTGTATTATGACCACCACAGATGATACTACCACCATGACAATTATGACTAGCAGCTACAAGTGAAGACCTTCCTTACTACAGCCAATACTGTCTTTACTGTGAAAGTCCTGTGAAAGGGAGTGGCCCAGGGGTCAGGGTGTTGCAGGAAGATGCGGGACGAAGCGTTGAGAAAGGATCTTCGATGTTGGGCCTCTTTGAGGATATCACAAGGGTCCAAGAGATGTGGGGATTTGCTGTGCTTGATAGGACACACCAAGCTAAGTAAAATCGCTTCTTTCAGGTGCCAGTGCAACTTAGAAAGCACCCGTGCCAGCGGCACATGAGGAGCACTCATGGCAGAACCACATGAAGAGCACTTGTGCTAGTGGCACATGAGGAGCACTCGTACTAGTGACGCATGAAGAGCACTTGTGCCAGTGACACATGAAAATACCTCGTGCCAGTGGCACATGAAGAGCACTCATGCCAGTGGCACATGATAAGAACTTGTGCCAGTGGCACATGAAGAGCACTCATGCCAGTGGCACATGATAAGAACTTGTGCCAGTGGCACATGAAGAGCACCCCTACCAGTGGCACACGAAGAGCACCCATGCCAGTGGCACATGAAGAGCACCCATGGCAGAACCACATGAAGAGCACTTGTGCTAGTGGCACACGAGGAGCACTCGTATCAGTGGCACATGAAAAGCACTTGTGCCAGTGGCACATGAAGAGCACTCGTGCCAGTGACACATGAGGAGCACTCATGCCAGTGGCACATGAAAACACCCGTGCCAGTCCCACACATAAAAGCACCCAGCACAGCCTGTAAAGTGGTTGGCATTAGGAAGGGCATCAAGCCATAGAAACCATTCCACAAGGGACAGTTTGAGTCCGGAGAGCCCCCCTGCTCGCCAACTCCATGTCAAACCGTCCAACCCATGCCAGCATGGAGAGCAGACGTTAAACACTGCCGGGCGGAAGCTTGTGTTCTTTAGCAAGGTACTTCATTTCACATAGCTCCAGTCCTCTCGGCTCCAAATGGTTAACCCCGAGACAGACTAGCTTCCCGATCAGGGAGGAAACGTTGGTCTGCTCACCGACGCCAGTTGGAGTGGCATCACTCGAAAACCTAAAACGATGCAAAGCGCATTGTGTTCAGTGATGTATAACAACATCTGAAAGAGTCTGGTTGATCATGTGATTACATGGTTACGTGTACCACCACCATCACCACCACCACCAAAACAATTACCACCACCATCACCACCACCACCACAGCCATTGAACCAGCACCACCAACAATAATATCACCATCACCACTACCACCACCACCACCTCAACTGCCACTACCATCACCATCACCATCACCACTGCCACCACTACCACCACCTCAACTGCCACTACCATAACCATCACCATAACCACCACCAACACCATCACCGCCACCACCACCACCACCAAAGCCATTGAACCAGCACCACCAACAATAACATCACCATCACCACTACCACCACCACCACCACCTCAACTACCACCACCATCACCACCACCACCACCACCTCAACTGCCAGCAATACCACCACCATCACCACAACTGCCACCACCATCACCTGCAATACCACTGCTACCACCACCACCACCACCACCACCACCTGTAGGCAGGTGTAACAGCTGACACCATCGACTGACAGACTATAATTTTCTCTCTTCAGACAAGTAAATTCCTTCTTGTTTGGTTTATAAATAGAAATCAATTGTTTCCGAGATTAGGGATATTGACAGCACCAGGGATTGAGTGCAACATATTCATGACTTGTTTTACAATCATTCGTTTTGTCAACTGCCTGGTTAATTATAGTTTGTGTAGGGGTGTGTGTGCTGCTCTCTCTCTGTGCCCCTCCCCCCTTTATATATGTCATGGGTTCAGTCCCACTGCATGGCACCTTGGGCAAGTGTCTTCTACTATAACCTCAGGCTGAGCAAGGCTTTGTGAGTGGATTTGGTAGATGGAAACTGAAAGAAGCCCATCGCATACATATATGTATATATATATACTCGTTTACTCTTTTATTTGTTTCAGTCATTTGACTGTGGCCATGCTGGAGCACCGCCTTTGATCGAGCAACTCGACCCCGGGACTTATTCTTTTGTAAGCCCAGTACTTATTCTATCTAAGTAACGCTAAGTAACGGGGACATAAACACACCAGCATCGGTTGTCAAGCAATGCTAGGGGGACAAACACAGACACACAAACATACACACGCATATATATATACATATATACGACGGGCTTCTTTCAGTTTCCGTCAACCAAATCCACTCACAAGGCTTTGGTCGGCCCGAGGCTATAGTAGAAGACACTTGCCCAAGGTGCCACACAGTGGGACTGAAACCGGAACCATGTGGTTGGTAAACAAGCTACTTACCACACAGCACTCCTGCGCCTATATATATATAAATATATATATATGTATATATTTATATTCATATATATATATATATATATATGTATATATATATAATATATATATATATATATATATCATCATCATCATCATCATCATCATTTAGCGTCCGTTTTCCATGCTAGCATGGGTTGGACGGTTCAACTGGGGTCTGGGGAGCCCGAAGGCTGCACCAGGCCAGTCAGATCTGGCAGTGTTTCTACAGCTGGATGCCCTTCCTAACGCCAACCACTCCGAGAGTGTAGTGGGTGATTTTATGTGCCACCGACACAGGTGCCAGACGAGGCTGGCGAACGGCCACGCTCGGATGGGTTTTTATGTGCCACCGACACAGGTGCCAGACGAGGCTGGCAGACGGCCACGCTCGGATGGTGTTTTTATGTGCCACCGACACAGGTGCCAGATGCGGCTGGCAGGTGCCAGACGAGGCTGGCAGACGGCCACGCTCGGATGGTGTTTTTATGTGCCACCGACACAGGTGCCAGATGAGGCTGGCGGACGGCCACGATCGGATGGTGTTTGTTACGTCCCCAAAGCACGGAGGCCAGTCTATGCGGTACTGGCTACGGCCACGTTCGGATGATTTTTCTGTGTGCCACCGGCACTGGTACCACAAAGATACAAATTCCATTTATGTTCATCTATTTTGATTTGTTTTGATTTGATTTGATTTGATTTTCACTTGCCTCAACAGGTCTTCACAAGTGTCACAAGAAGGAAGGTATGCACAGGTGGACTGTCTACGTCGCCGGGTCTTCGGATGGTGTCTTTATGTGCCACCGACACAGGTGCCAGATGTGGCTGGCGAACGGCCACGATCGGATGGTTTTCTTGTGTGCCACCGGTACTGGAACCACAAAGATACAAATTCCATTGATGTTCATCTATTTTGATTTGGTTTGATTTTCACTTGCCTCAACAGGTCTTCACAAGTGTCACGCGTGTCACACACTTGCCTCAACAGGTCTCCACAAGTGTCACACACTTGCCTCTGCCTCAACAGGTCTTCACAAAGTGTCACACACTTGCCTCTGCCTCAACAGGTCTTCACAAGTGTCATAAGAGGAAGGTATGCACAGGTGGACTGACTACGTCGCCGGGTCTTTGGATGGTGTTTTTATGTGCCACCGACACAGGTGCCAGGTGAGGCTGGCGAACGGCCACGATCAGATGGTGTTTGTTGTGCCCACAGCACGGAGGCCAGTCGATGCGGTACCAGCTACGGCCACGTTCGGATGGTTTTCTTGTGTGCCACCGGTACTGGAACCACAAAGATACAAATTCCATTGATATTCATCTATTTTGATTTGGTTTGATTTTCACTTGCCTCAACAGGTCTTCACAAGGGTCACACACTTGCTCAACAGGTCTCCACAAGTGTCACACACTTGCCTCTGCCTCAACAGGTCTTCACAAGTGTCACACACTTGCCTCAACAGGTCTTCACAGTGTCATAAGAGGGAGGTATGCACAGGTGGACTGACTACGTCGCCGGGTCTTCGGATGGTGTCTTTATGTGCCACCGGCACAGGTGCCAGATGAGGCTGGCGAACGGCCACGATCGGATGGTGTTTGTTGTGCCCACAGCACGGAGGCCAGTCGATGCGGTACTGGTTACGGCCACGTTTGGTGGTTTTCTTGTGTGCCACCGGCACTGGTACCACAAAGAATACAATTCCACTGATGTTCATCTATTTTGATTTGTTTTGATTTGATTTGATTTTCACTTGCCTCAACAGGTCTTCATAAGTGTCACAAGAAGGAAGGTATGCACAGGACTGACTACGTCCCAGGTCGGGGCCACGGGTTATGGCCTGACTAGTCTTGCCGGGTCTTCTCATGCACAGCATACTTCCATAGGTCTCGGTCTCTAGACATTTCCTTAGTGAGACCTAAAGTTCGAAGGTCGTGCTTCACCACCTCGTCCCAGGTTTTCCTGGGTCTACCTCTTCCACAGGTTCCCTCCACTGCTAGGGTGTAGCACTTTTGCACACAACTATCTTCAGCCTTTCTTGTCACATGACCATACCAGCGCAGCCGTCTCTCTTGCACGCCACAACTGACGCTTCTTAGGTTCAGCTTTTCTCAAGGAACTTACACTCTGACGATTATGAACACTGACATTACACATCCATCGGAGCATACTGGCTTCATTTCTTGCGAGCTTACGCATATCCTCAGCAGTCACGGCCCATGTTTCACTGCCATGTAGCATGGCTGTACGTACACATGCATCATACAGTCTGCCTTTTACTCTGAGCGAGAGGCCTTTTGTCACCAGCAGGGGTAAGAGCTCTCTAAACTTTGCCCAGGCTATTCTTACTCTAGCAGTTACACTTTCAGCACACCCACCCCCGCTACTGACTTGGTCTCCTAGGTAGCGGAAGCTATCAACTACTTCTAGTTTGTCTCCCTGGAACGTGGCAGAAGTTGGTCTCTGCATATTTCCAGTGTTTATTGCTCCTGAGCATTTGCCACAGACAAAAACTATTTTCCTAGTTAGCCTTCCTTTGACATTGCTGCACCTCTTATGTGTCCATAGCTTACACTTGGTGCATCTTATAGAGTTTCTACCTACACCTTTTTTACAGATCGAGCAGGGCCATCTACCTGAAGGCGTTTGTGATTGATCTACCTTCCTACTTATTAGAACTTTGGTTTTGGCTAGGTTGATTCTAAGGCCCTTCGATTCTAATCCTTGTTTCCACACCTGGAACTTCTCCTCCAGTTCTGATAGTGACTCAGCAATTAGAGCAAGGTCATCAGCATAGAGGAGCTCCCAGGGGCAACCTGTCTTGAATTCCTCCGTTATTGCCTGGAGGACTATGATAAATAGGAGGGGACTGAGGACTGAAACTTGGTGGACCCCAACCTCTACCCGGAATTCTTCACTGTACTCGTTGCCCACCCTCACCTTACTAGCAGCGTCTCTGTACATGGCTTGCACAGCTCTCACCAACCATTCTTCTATCCCTAGTTTCCTCATTGACCACCAGATAAGGGACCGGGGGACCCTGTCAAAGGCTTTCTCCAAGTCAACAAAAGCCAGGTACAAGGGCTTATCTTTGGCTAGGTATTTCTCCTGCAGCTGTCTTACCAGGAATATAGCATCAGTAGTACTTTTCCCTGGCACGAACCCAAACTGCATATCATCTAAGGTAACTCTCTCTCTAATTAGTTGGGCTACAACCCTCTCCGTAACCTTCATACCTGATCCAGCAGCTTGATGCCCCTTTGTATTTGTCTCTAGGGCATCGCCTTTACCTTTGTAGCAGTTGACTATTATGCTGCTACACCAGTCATTGGGTATGACCCCCTCGTGTATCACCTGGTTAACTATACGGGTGACTAAGCTATAGCCGACACCACCAGATATTTTGAGCATCTCTGCAGTAATTCCTGATGGGCCTGGGGCTTTCCCTGTTTTCATGCTTCTAATTGCCTTATCTACTAAGGAACTGTTAACTCGGATTGCTGGTCCCTCTGTTGGGTCGACATTCGGCAGACTCTCTTTATCCCATTCATTTTCTTCATTCAGCAACATACATAGTGGCGTCTCCAATCTCTCTCTTTGCACCTCATTAAGTGCAAGTGAACCGTCCTCCTTGCGAAACACATTTTCTCCCTACCACGTCACGATTCTCTCTCACACACTGTCTTGCAACACGAAATACCCCTCAAGTCTTTCATCCTCACGACGCAGGACATTGGCAAATTTTTCCTTCATTCCCAGCCCAGAAAATCTTGTACCTCTGTCCTTTGCCTGTGAGGAACCTAGCAGAACATATATATATATATACTTATATATACATATATACATGTGTGTGTATCTCTGTATCTGTGTTTATCTCCCCACTGTCGCTTGACACCTGGTGTTGGTGTGTTTACATCCCCGTAACTTAACAGTTCGGCAAAAGAGACTGATAGAACAAAGGCTTTCAGAAGGAAAAAGCACTGGGGTCATTTTGTTCAAATAAAACCCTTCAAGGTCGTGCCCCAGCATGGCCGCAGTCTAATGACTGAAACAAGTAAAAGATAAAAGATACACACACACCACACACACCACATATGTGATGGGTAAATTGTCACCATTTCATGTTTTTTTATTTCCTGCATGCACATTGCTTGTTTTTGATTTTGTCAACTACACAGGATAGTAGGGTCAACTGGGCACCCTCTACTGCTTGGCATTCATGCCCGAAGCTCCAATACAAACATTTCTGAGTATTTGGGTGTCAACCTAAGGACATGCAGAGGATTCGGAAGGAGTTGGATGAGTCTAATGGTGATTACGAAGGTACAGCAGCTCGGAAAACTCACTCTGATCATTTTGATAAGAAAATAACTCCTGAATTTGTTGGTGAGGTCTGGGCCATGATTGACAACAATCCCTCCAAGTCAATCAGGTACATTACCAGGGGACCTGGGAGTGTCTGAGTTTTTTTTATCAGGCAGGTAATGCATGAAGACATTCGATATTCCGCATACAAAATGAGAAAGGGCCAGTTTTTATCCCAAACCATCAAGGACAAGAGGAAAGACTTCTACAAAGCTTTTGAACAAACCCAAGCGTCCCTTCCAACCAAACATGCTTTGGTTTTTCTCAGACAACAAAAATTCATATATGTCATGGGTTCAGTCCCACTGCATGGCACCTTGGGCAAGTGTCTTCTACTATAACCTCAGGCTGAGCAAGGCTTTGTGAGTGGATTTGGTAGATGGAAACTGAAAGAAACCGTTGGCATGCTGTGTCCCCAAAACATGTACTGAGAGTGATAAAAATCAAGCATCCAGTCAACATCATGGTATTTGGAGTGATCACGAGTGATGGCGACGTTATGCCTCCACTCATCTTCCCACACAGCCTCAGACTCAACACAGAGACCTACATCAAGTGCCTGGAAGAGGTAGTGCTGCCCTGGGTCAAGAGGGCAGCTACTGGAAGAGCCTATGTCTGGCAACAGGACTCTGCACCATGCTACACAAGCAGGAGAACCAAGTCATTGCTATCAGACAATTTGTGCAACCACATCACTCCTAACATCTGGTCACCTTACTCCCCAGACCTCAAACCCCTTGATTATTATTTGTGGGGCACAATTGAGTGAGAGACCAACAAAACTCCTTGTGACACCAAAGATGAACTGAAGGCACAATATGAAGGTCACTGCTAACTCTCACTGTGCATGCAACTCTGTGCTGCCATCTGTTGGCATGCTACAGAACTAGTCCAGGAATTTTTTGACACCACCTCATATATGTATATGTACATGAATCTGTGTATGTATAATGTGTGTGTGTGTGTATATATATGGCAGCGAGCTGGCAGAAACGTTAGCAGGCCGGGCGAAATGTGTAGCCGTATTTCGTCTGCCGTTACGTTGTGAGTTCAAATTCCGCCGAGGTCGACTTTGCATTTCATCCTTTCGAGGTCGAAAAATAAAGTACCAGTTACGCACTGGGGTCGATGTAATCGACTTAATCCCTTTGTATGTCCTTGTTTGTCCCCGTTTAGCCCCTTGTGGGCAGTAAAGAAATGTATGTATGTATGTATGTATGTCGGTATAAACCTCATACTCACAGCAGTTAATAAAAGATAGCTTATGTGACAAGAATCCCCTGATACAGATGCATGCATAGCCACACACACACACACATATACGCATGCATGCAACGTGTATGCGCACACACACATGCTACCACCTCCTCCATCACCACCACCACCATCACCACCACCACCATCACCATCATCACCACCACCACCACCATCACCACAACCACCATCACCACCACCACCATCACCATCATCACCACCACCACCACCATCACTACCATCACACACACCACCACCACACCATCATCACCACCACCACCACCATCACCACAACCACCACCACCACCACCACCATCACATCATCACCACCACCACCACCATCACTACCATCACACCACCACCACCACCACCACCACCACCACATACACCACCACCATCACCACCACCACCACCACCATCACCACCACCACCACCACCATATCACCATCACCACCACCACCACCACCACCACCATCACCACCACCACCACCACCACTATATCACCATCACCACCACCACCACCACCATCACCACCACCACCACCACCACCACATCACCACACCACCACCACCACCATCATCACCACCATATCACCATCACCACCACCACCACCACCATCACCACCACCACCACCATATCACCATCACCACCACCACCACCACTGCCACCACCACCACCGTCACCACCACCGTCACCACCACCACCACCATCACCACCGTCACCCCACCACCACCACTCACCACCACCACCACCACCATCACCACCACCACCACCACCACCATCACCACCACCACCATCACCACCATCACCACCATCACTACCATCACCACCACCACCACCATCACCACCACCACCACCACCACCACCACCACCACCCCACCACCATCACCACCACCACCACCACCACCATTACACAGAAGATAAAGTGCTAACGACTTCCTCTCAACCGAAACGCCATCGTATTATCATTATCAACAATCTGTTCCCCGTCCACTATTGCGGACAAGTGGATATAAGTGCTTCTGTCTTACTATCAGGTATTGCAAAAGGTTACTTAGGCTTTATACTGAGGCAAGGTCATGTTTAAATACTATCGTGTCGGTGGCACGTAAAAACCACCAACCGATTGTGGACATTGTCAGCCTCCCCTGGCACCTGTGCCAGTGGCACGTAAAAAGCACCATCCGTACATGGTCGATGCCAGAACCACCTTGACTGGTTTCCGTGCTGGTGGCATGTAAACAGCACCAACCGATCGTGGCCGTTGCCAGCCTCCCCTGGCACCTGTGCCAGTGGCACGTAAAAAGCACCATCCGTACATGGTCGATGCCAGAACCACCTTGACTGGTTTCCGTGCTGGTGGCACATAAAAAGCACTAACCGATCGTGGCCGTTGCCAGCCTCCCCTGGCACCTGTGCCAGTGGCACATAAAAAGCACCATCCGTACATGGTCGATGCCAGAACCACCTTGACGGGTTTCCATGCTGGTGGTACATAAAAAGCACTAACCGATCGTGGCCGTTGCCAGCCTCCCCTGGCACCTGTGCAGGTGGCACATAAAAAGCACCCACTACACTCTCGGAGTGGTTGGCGTTAGGAAGGGCATCCAGCTGTAGAAACACTGCCAGATCAGACTGGGCCTGGTGCAGCCTTCTGGCTTCTCAGACCCTGGTCGAACCATCCAACCCATGCTAGCATGGAAAGCGGACGTTAACCGATGATGATGATGATGATGATGATGATATTGTTTGTGTCTTTTAACTATTTTAGATTATATTATAAGGTGGAACTAGGATGACCGAGGGAACGGATTACTGGACCATCTTTTTTTCTCACTCTCACTCTCACTGTCTCTCTGTCCTTCTCTAATTTTATCTCGGCTTTCTCACCTGGAGATACAGCCAAGTATCTCCTCTATTGTAAGACAACTATCTCTGTCTTTCTACTATATTCTGACTTCTAACCTCGTTCGCAGCCACTTGTCCCAATTCCCTCTCTCAGTAGAGAGGTCTTTGTCTTGCAGAATAAAAAGAACACCTGTGCTGGTGCCACATAAAAAGCACCTGTGCTGGTGCCACATAATAACACCTGTGCTGGTGCTACATAAAAAACACCTGTGCTGGTGCCACACAAAAAAAAGCACCTGTGCTGGTTCCACATAAAAAGCACCTGTGCTGGTTCCACATAAAAAGCACCTGTGCTGGTGCCATGTAAAGAACACCTGTGCTGGTGTGACATGAAAAACACCTGTGCTGGTGTCACATAAAAAGCTCCTGTGCTGGTGTCACGTGAAGAACACCTGTGCTGGTGTCACGTGAAGAACACCTGTGCTGGTGCCACGTGAAGAACACCTGTGCTGGTGCCACATAAAAAGCACCTGTGCTGGTGCCACATAAAAAGCACCTGTGCTGGTGTCACATAAAGAACACCTGTGCTAGTGTCACATAAAAAGCACCTGTGCTGGTGCCATGTAAAGAACACCTGTGCTGGTGCCATAAAAAGAACACCTGTGCTGGTTCCACACAAAAAAAGCACCTGTGCTGGTGTCACATAAAGAACACCTGAGCTAGTGTCACATAAAAAGCACCTGTGCTGGTGCCATGTAAAGAACACCTGTGCTGGTGCCATAAAAAGAACACCTGTGCTGGTTCCACACAAAAAAAGCACCTGTGCTGGTGTCACATAAAGAACACCTGTGCTAGTGTCACATAAAAAGCACCTGTGCTGGTGCCATGTAAAGAACACCTGTGCTGGTGCCATAAAAAGAACACCTGTGCTGGTGCCACACAAAAAAAAACCAGTGCTGGTGCTACATAAAGAACACCTGTGCTGGTGCCACGTAAAGAACACCTGTGCTGGTGCCACATAAAAAACACCTGTGCTGGTGCCATGTAAAGAACACCTGT
The DNA here is from genome assembly GCF_006345805.1 of Octopus sinensis. Lineage (NCBI taxonomy): Eukaryota > Metazoa > Mollusca > Cephalopoda > Octopoda > Octopodidae > Octopus > Octopus sinensis. Next base: position 781 of record NW_021824294.1, on the reverse strand, counting down.
GCTGGTGTCACATAAAAAGCATCCAGTGCCATGAGGAAGGACATCTAGCTTAGATACCATACCAAAACAGATGATTGGCACCTGGTGCAGCCCCTGGTCTTGCTAACCCCTGTCAAACTGTCCAACCCATGCTGTCACCATGGAAAACAGACGTTAAATGATGATGATGATTGTCAGAAGGTGTCTGTTCAGATCTGCTGTTGGTCTTGAGGAGACTATTTTGTTAAACCTGATGACATTGATTTCACCCAGGTATTACAAGGAATGGGTATCAGATCACCTGGAGAAATATTTGGAGGTGAAAATTGTTCAGCACACCTGGATAAAATTCTTAAGCAGTACTTCTTTTGGTTCTTTATGTTCCGAGTTCAAATTCCTCTGGGGTCAGCTTTGCTTTTCTTTCTTTTGGGATTGATGAAATAAGAACCAGGTGAACGCTAGGGTTGATGTAATTGACTAAATTCCTGGCCCCAAAATTTCAGGCCTTGTACCTAAAACAGAAAACGTTGTTGTTATCACTATTATGACTTTTTCTTCTCTTTTCAATTTTGTTTCCATTTCTTGCTGAGTGTCTTCCCAATACCTAGGGCAAAGAAAGTCACTATGATCATTGGTAGGCCATTAAACTAAACACACCAGATTGTTCATTTTCAAAATGAAATAAAGTCATGTGAAAGAGTTATTATTATTATTATTATTATTTAGGTCACTGCCTGGAATCAAATTCGGAATCTTGGGGTTAGTAGCCCGCACTCTTAACCACTACGCCATATGTCCATGT
>NW_021824293.1:15000-19041 GCF_006345805.1 Octopus sinensis | reverse complement strand
CTTCTCCACTATTTCAGTATAACGTTTTTAAAAGTGAAAGAAAAGCATCTCTCTATTGTATGTATATGGATGTATATATATATATCATGTATATATATAGATGTATATGTATACATGTATATGTATAGCTCTATATGTATACATGTATTTGTATAGATGTATTTCTATAGATATACATGTATGTCTAGATGTATATAGAGATGTACATGTAATATGTACACATATATATACACCCATACACACATACTCACATACCGATCCACCACACACACACACACACACATACATAGGTGCAGTTGTGGCTGTGTGGTAACAAACTTGGTCCCAAAGCATGTGGTCCTCAGTTCAGTCCCACTGTGTGGTAACTTGGCACGTGCCTTCTGTTAAAGCCTGAAACCAACCAAAGCCGTGTCAGTGGATTTTGTAGACAGAAACTGAAAGAAATCAATTGTATGTATATGTGTGTGTCTTTGTGTTTCTCACTCATCACTGCTTCACAACTGGTGTTCGTTTATTTACATCCCCATAACTTACTGCCCACTCAGTTGTATCTATCAATTTATCTTTGTATGTGTGTGTGTGTGTGTGTGTAACTATATATATATCTATATCTATATATAAAACACCCTAATTGGAGCCTTAACTCCCAGATTTTAGTCATTTCTTTTATGATCCAAAACTAGGTCAAAAGTACTCAATGGATCTTTATGAAATTTGGTAATTATATTCTATGCATAAAGGCCATAACCCCCATGACAATTCATATATTTTTGCTGTTGATGAAATCTTAATCATATATATTAGACACAAATGAAGTAATATTTATAAAATTTCATCTTCTTACAAAGTTAGAAAGACCTCTCCGTGGGGACTTAACACCCACAATTTAGTCATTTTATCTAAGCAAAAACGAATACAGTTGTGCTCTTGGAAGCTTTAGGGTTACCCGAGCATAAAAGTTGGGCATTATTTCTAATTCAATGGTACAACAGTGTAACAGTTTGCTTTGACATACACTTACGTTGTGATTTCTGCAATGTGGTGCAAAAATTGTCAAGTAAATGAGAGGCATCTTTGCCTCCACTGATTCAGTTGCAAAGTGTTGAGTAAAGTTATTTGATTGCAGACCTCCTTTCAGTCTTTTTACTATCACTCGGTCACACATAGTCCCCAGATGGTAACACTGATTTCAAGGCCTTCCCAGATGAGTGACTGTTTATTCAAAGACATTTATAGATTTTAAATTTATTCTGTCCAGTTACGTACCAGTATAGTGGTCATTTGCAAACTCCAGAGGTGACACTTTAATTTCTCCTTAAACCTCACGTCACACAGTTGTTAATGTTGATTTTAGTTGGGTCACGCTCTTTCAATTGCTATAGATTCGTAATGCATCTTACGGCTGTGCCTGTCACCTGGATGGTGAGGAATCCTACATTGGGAGTGGTAACGACTAGGATAGGGTAACTGACTGCTTATTGTGATCATTCGTCTTTTGGTTTCCTGTAGCTTTGCTCTATTTTACAAACCCAGTGAACATATATTTCCTATCTCAAAGAAATTCAAACAATAGATATAAGACCCAAGTTAAAAAGATTTTCAACAATTCAACTTCTCTGGTTGACATTAAGATGCCCACCCCCAACAGGGGCATTAACTCTCACATTTTAGAGCTGCATGACCTTCATTTTTCAGGAGCAAAATCTTTTTAACAGGTTCAATAAGACTGGAATTTTGGAATATGCGCATAAAAATTAGTAGAATGGGATATATGTGGCGCGATCACAATTCTTTTAGGGTGTGTAAAGAGGGAAATAACCCTCATCTGCAATTTTAATGAAATTCGAAACATAGATATTCCAGTTCATTACAGAAGATATAACAGAAAAGTCTAATTCTTCAACTGAATGTATCGGGCAGCGCTGGGTATCTCTGCTAGTATATATATAATATATATATATATTATATATATATATATATATGTACATGCATACATGCATAAAGCCATACATAGATACACACACACATACACACACAAAAACATCATGCACACTCATACATCAATATAGGAGTGGATGTGTGGTAAGTAGCTTGCTAACCAACCACATGGTTCCCGGTTCAGTCCCACTGCGTGGCATCTTGGGCAAGTGTATTCTGCTATAGCCCCGGGCCGACCAATGCCTTGTGAGTGGATTTGGTAGACGGAAACTGAAAGAAACCTGTCGTATATATATATATATGTATATGTGTGTGTATGTTTGTGTGTCTGTGTTTGTCCCCCTAGCATTGCTTGACAACCGATGCTGGTGTGTTTACGTCCCCGTCACCTAGCGGTTCGGCAAAAGAGACCCATAGAATAAGTACTGGGCTTAGAAAGAATAAGTCCCGGGGTCGATTTGCTCGACTAAAGGCGGTGCTCCAGCATGGCCGCAGTCAAATGACTGAAACAAGTAAAAGAGTAAAAGAGTAATATGTATATATATATATATGTGTGTGTGTGTGTTGATATGACTCAAATGTAGGAGGAGGCAAATATCTGAATGGCCAATCTGTAGCAAAACCGATCTATGTTGGCCTGTTATCGCCTTCCCCATCAGCTCACAAGTCATTAATCAGTAAAGGTCACGCATCCTCGTGCAACCATCACTGCGTGGCGGCCATCTTGTCCGGATGTCCTTTGTTTGCAATCCACATTTATAAATCAGCAAATATCAGACTCCCAGGTGGTCCTTCATTCATCAACTTCTTTAGATATAATATTTTGTCTTTGTTCCCCTATATTATAAGGTGTGTCGAAGGCCATGTGGATGTGGTGCCGGAAATCCAGCTACACTTAACCATACATAACATTTCTGCCACATCTCTGACTAACTGATGTTGCTGTTATTTTCCCTTTAGCCCCTGGCCAGTGCTAACTGAGGAAACTCATAATCGTAGTTATTCCAGTGGATACCCATATTTCTTTTTAGGTATAGAACTACGCGATACAATCCAATTTAAGACAGACTTTGTTGCTATTTCTAGCAGGTCGGCCGATCGCATAATGGTCCTGTTGCTGGCTCAGTAGTTCTTAGTTTGTTATCCCCACTTTAGAAGTCAATGATCAAACGTCCATGCCATAGCTAGAGCAGCCAGAAATAGAAGCCAAATCCGACGGAAATTATACCTGATCATCTTAAGAAAAAAAAAGGGCATTAGAAAATGTAATCTCAAGCATGCTATATTTGCAATGATGATGATGATCATCATCATGATCATGATCATCATCATGATCATGATGATAATAATAATAATAATAATAATAAGAAGAAGAAGAAGAAGAAGAACAACAAAACAACAACAACAACAATAATAATAATAATAATAATAATAATAATAATAATAAGAAGAAGAAGAAGAAGAAGAAGAAGAAGAATAATAATAATAATAATAATAATAATAATAATAATAATAATAATAATAATAATAATAAATAATAATAATAATAATCTTTTATCTTTTATCATCTACCTGTTTCAGTCATTAGAAGGCGGCCATGTTGCGGCACCACCTTGAAGTTTTAGTCGAACGAATCGACCCTAGTACTAAATTTTTAATCCTGGTGCTTATTCTATCGGTCTCTTTTGTCGAACCGTTAAGTTACAGTGACGGAAACACACCAAAATCGGTTGTCAAGTGGCGATCGGGACACAAACACAGACACACACACATAGCTATATATATATATATATTTATATATATATACGACGGGTTTCTTTCAGTTTCCGTCTACCAAATCTACTTACAAGGTTTTGGTTAAGCCGAGGCTATAGCAAAAGACACATGTCCAAGATAAAATGGTTCTGAATGGATCGTCTTTTACCATTTGCTTTTTGAAGCAGAACTGAACAAGAACAAAATTAAACATGCGCAGGAGTGGCTGTGTGGTAAGTAGCTTGCTTACGAACCATATGGTTCCGGGTTCAGTCCCACTGCGTGGCACCTTGAGCAAGTGTCTTCTGCTATAGCCTCGGGCCGACCAAAATCTTGTGAGTGGATTTG
>NW_021824293.1:7500-10000 GCF_006345805.1 Octopus sinensis | reverse complement strand
AGAAGAAGAAGAAGAAGAAGAAGAAGAAGAAGAAGAAGAAGGAGAAGAAGAAGAAGAAGAAAACGAAGAAGGAGACGAAGAAGACGACGAAGAAGAAGACGATGAAGAAGAAGAAGAAGAAGAAGAAGAAGAAAAGAAGAAGGAGAAGAAGAAGGAGAAGAAAAAGAGGAATGAAGCGAAAAACGTGTTCTGTGTGTGTGTGTGTGTGTGTGTGTGTGTGTGAGGGAGAGAGAGAGAGAGAGTGAGGGGACTAAGTGAAGAAGACTGCAATAGTTGTGGTGGCCGACTCGCTGGTGATGCTGTTGACGATGCTGGGGATGAGCCGTAATGTTGCTTGACAAGGAAGTGAAATTGGAAGAAGAAAAGAAAATTGACATGAAGGTGAAGGTAAAATTATGGTTTTAATGAATGATATGAAAGATATGGGAGAGTGAGAGAGTGGGATACAAAAATGATGAAGATAGAGAAGGAGAGAGAAAGAGAGAGAGAGACAGAGTTAGAGCAAATAAGAGAGAGAAAATTGAGTTGCCGAATATAAAAAGGTTTGAGCGTCACAATCACAGGAAGAGAGAAAGAGAATAGGAAGGAAATAAAGAATGAGACGGTGAAAGAAAATAGGATATAAATGAAGCGAGAATATAAAAAGAATGCGACAGAAGAAAGGGCAGAGAGTCGGAAGTGAGGCTAGAAAGGAAGAGCCGAGGGAGTGTAAGTAAGAGGAAGAGAGAGAGGAGAGGAAGAAAATATTTTCGCGTGATCGTTATGTAAATAGGGAGACAGAAAATGAAAGAGAGAGAAAGAGAGTGAGAATGGCAAAACTTGAGAGAAGATTCGAGAGAGAGGGTGAATGAGGATAATATATATATATATATATATATATATATATATATATATATATATATATATATATAGGGAGAGTTTACGAAAAAACAAAAGACGAAGACAGATGGTGTACAAAACAAACAGAGGTATTAGTATAATGCTCAGGAATAGAAAAAAGTCTTTTACGTTTCGAGCCTACGTTCTTCTACAGAAAGGGACACACACATATATAAGCAAAAATGCTAATTTTAAAATCTCTCTAACTTCAACGTGGTTGTCCATTCGGACGGACTCTACCGTGATTTTTTAACCCTAAGAGGACATCCCCTCTAGCTGGTTGACGAGGCACTGTTACATTCTTCCCTGCTCGCAATTTATCCGATGCAGCTCTGCCTCGTTAACCAGATAGAGGAGATGTCCTCTTGGGGTTTAAAACATCTGACTACATGGAACCGACGTCAACTGAACTTCCACCCATTCAAATACAGGACACGTTGAAGCTTCCAATGACGTTTGCGTGTCAAGAGTGGTTTAGGATAAGGTCTAATTGCCAAGAGGTCTAATGATACAATATCATTTGGCCATCCACTGACGTCACTGATTGTATCACTCAAGACATCCCAACATTAGCTAAGCTTAATACGGAAACAAAATCAGAGGCAAATCCGAATTAGTTTTTAAGTCTTGCAAAACGTACAACGATGAAGAGAAGAAATATGAAGTTAAGAAATACTTCAGTGAACTACGTTGAACCATGGCAATTTTGAATGCTCGAACGGGATGGTTTGATTTCCATAACTTTCGGATCACTCATTGGTTTGGAGACTGCTGACATTGAAAGCTTCGCCTGTTGAATGATGCGACAGAGGCTGAAAATGGAGCAAGTGCACATTTTTATCTGACGTCTTTAAATCAGCATTTTAATGTGAATAGAATCACAATAGAATCACAATAGAATTTCTCTTCACATCCTTTAAGGGTGCGATTTAATCTTCTGTTCCTTTAAATCAATATTTATTTCTTTGAACCAAAATTAAAATCTTTGAAAAGCTTTTACTAATACGGTAGACTGGTGAAGTCATTAGCGTGTTGGGTAAAAAATCCCTTGCGATAACTATATCGGCTCTTTACTCTCTAGGTTCAAATCCTGCCGGTGTCAAATTTTCTTTTAGTTTTTCTAGTATCATCAAAACGTGATACCTGTAAAATATTGAGTTCGGTATAATTTATTTCCGTTCGTTAAAATTTCTGATATTGTGTCTATCTTAGGGGGAATTAATATTATAAAGGTTTGTTAGCACGCCGGATAAAATGCTTAGCGGCTTTCGTCCGTCTTTACTTTCTGATTTCAAATTCCGTTGCGGTCCACTTTGCTTTTCATTCCTTTCTGAGCCGATAAACTAAGAACCAGTTGAGTACTGGGGTCGATGTAGTCGATTACCACCCACCTCCCGGAATTGCTGGCCTTGTGCCAAAACTTGAAACCAATATTTCATTTAAGGTTGCTGATGACAGAATCGGTTAAGAGCAACAAAACGAATTCTTGGTGGTATTTAGTTTCATCTCTATAATCTCACCCATCACCAAATTTTTGCAATAATTTATTCAAAACTTGGTGGCGGAGGTGGTGGTGGTGGGGATTGTACGTGGTGGTGGTGGTGGAAGTTGCGACGTCGAT
>NW_021824293.1:0-2500 GCF_006345805.1 Octopus sinensis | reverse complement strand
GCCATAATACGTGACAGAATATTCTTTTCTACTCTAGGCACAAGGCCCGAAGGTTTTGGAGAAGGGGCCAGTCAATTAGATCGACCTCAGGACGCAACTGGTTCTTAATTTATCGACCCCGAAACGATGAAAGGCAACGTCAACCTCGGCGCAATTTGAACTCAGAATGTAAAAGCAGACGAAATACCTATTTCTTTACTATCCACAAGGGGCTAAGTACAGAGAGGACAAACAAGGACAGACAAACGGATTAAGTCGACTATATCGACCTCAGTGCGTAACTGGTACTTATTTAATCGACCTCAAAAGGATGAAAGGCAAAGTCGACCTCGGCGGAATTTGAACTCACAACGTAACGGCAGACGACATACCGCCAAGCATTTCGCCCGGCGTGCTAAAGTTTCTGCCAGCTCGCCGCCATAAAACGTGACAAAATATTCTTTTCTACTCCAGGCAAAAGGCCCGAAGGTTTTGGAGTGGGGGCCAGTCAATTAGATCGACACGAGGACGCAACTGGTACTTAATTTATCGAACCCGAAAGGATGAAAGGCAAAGTCGACCTCGGCGGAATTTGAACTCAGAACGTAGCGGCAGACGAAATACCGCTAAGCATTTCACCCGGCGTGCTAACGTTTCTGCCAGTTCGCTGCCTTTGCAACACTAATTGTACTACATTATTCAAGTGTGTACACCAACTATACTACAGTATTATATACAATAATATACAACATACCCCAAACTACACCAAAAAATTACATCATCCATAAGAGCACCCTAATTGAACTCCACCATATTCACCAATATACGGTAAGTATACTAACCTCATATGCAACTAATAAAGTCGACAATAGCACATACTAAACTACAAGTGGCTCCAACTAGGCTACATAATTACATTGATTTGATATTCGACAAACCAGTCCACATCATGCTCTACAACACAAGAACAGAAACCTCATCACCTGCACCTCCTCCACCATAACCACCACTATCACCACCACCAAAAGCAGTAGCAGCATAGCCACAGCTCATTGCTATGGACAACCCACAAAGGCAAGCGACCACGCCCTTCTAAGTTCGTTCCTTGTTACAATAAAAACAATACAAAAATCATGATGCGTAGGTGTGTGAGTGTGTGTGAGTGTGTGAGTGTGTGTGTGTGTGTGTATAAATATATGTACATACATCCATACATACACACACACACACATATATATACATACACGCATGCATACACACATACATATATACACTCACACATACACACAGCACATCTATATATAAAATTGAAGAAATTGGAGTCAACATGAAGGAGTACAGTTGAAGAGTTATTTTTTAATCACTACAATTGTTTCCACATAACGTGTTTCTCTAAAAAGAAAGGTATTGGATTATGCAAGTATTTGTTTGCATAATGAAATCCAGTTGTGCTTCCTCGGGTGATATTCAAATGTTGTCTCCGTTAGTTTAAAATCTTCGACTTCAAGGCCATTCCACCCGTTCGCCTTGGCTTGAATTCAGTAGCAGTTGGTAGATTAATATTGTTTGATGCTAGAGTATGTTTGTTGGATTGCAATGAGGGTGGTGGATGGCTGTTTTGTTAACTATTTCTTTACTATCCACAAGGGGCTAAACACAGAGAGGACAAACAAAGACAGACAAACGGATTAAGTCGATTATATCGACCCCAGTGCGTAACTGGTACTTATTTAATCGGCCCCGAAAGGATGAAAGGCACAGTCGACCTCGGCGGAATTTCAACTCACAACGTAACGGCATGCGAAATACCGCTAAGCATTTCGCCCGGCGTGCTAACGTTTCTGCCAGCTCGCCGCCTTATGGCTGTTTTGCTACCGGCTGATCGCTTTACTGTTCTGACCACTAAATGCTGAAGGTCAGCTAATAGAATTCGCACGTGCTGCCAACAATGAGAAACAGGTCAGCGACCAGCCGATACCAAAACAGCCATCTACTACCAGTCATAGCAGCCACCAAACAACATGAATCTACTAACTGCTTCTAAGTTCAAACCAAGAAGGACGGATATGGGATGGCGTTGAAGTCGAAGATTCTAAATTAACGGAGACAACACTTGAATTTCACATGAGGAAACACACCTGGATATCATTATGCAAACAAACAGTTGCATAATCAAATACCTGTAATTTTGGAGAAACACGCTGAGTAGAAAACACTGTTGTGATTAAAAAGTAACTGTCCAACCGTACTCCGTTTTGTTGACTCCAATTTCTTTAATTTTATATTCACACACGACGAATACCCAAACATAAACCTGGAAGTATATAAAAATGCTCCCCGGATAGTAATTCTGAGGGTGAACGAGCTTTATACTGTACTCTGCCACGTTCCTAACGGAATATATCATACATACATACATATATATATATATATATATATATATATATATATATATATATAATATATATATATATATAGAATATATATACATTATATATATATATATGAGGTGGCGCTGAAA
>NW_021824292.1:17500-19087 GCF_006345805.1 Octopus sinensis | reverse complement strand
ATATATATATATATATATATATATATATATGTGTCTATGAGTTGAGTATGCTGGTTGAGTATATATGTCTATGTATATATATATGTTTGTATGCATATATTTATATTATGTATACATATATATATATATCTATATATATATATATATATATGTATGTATACATTATATATATATGTCTGTATACACACACATATATATATATATACATACATACATATACATACATACATACATACATACATACACACACACACATGTATACATATATGTATATATATATGTACGTATAATTTTATATTATTTTTAGTTCTTATCCAGTTTCGTTATCTTGCATAGGTAACGGTCACGAACTGGACATTAGTTAGTAAGCGGCACGTGTTCTCCCATATAAATTCGTTTACACATCGGTTGCCAGTTCACATTACGCCCCAGGGCATCATTGCCTGGCCCGTGCCACGAACCACTGGACGTGGTGGTCTTTTTTAGTCCTTTGTTTTTTATCTTTGTTTTTTTTTTCTACTTTCTTACTTACCTACCACTAAGTCCTTATCATGTCTAACTGTTTGTGGAGTTTTGAGGAGAGGAGCGGGCTCGAGCTGGTGGTAAAGAGATGGCGGGGGCATTCTAATTCATCTTTAATTCGCTTGAGGCTACTGTGGGATGTCAGTCGGCGAGCTTTGCTTGAAAGCCAGCAGAGAAGCGTTGATAAATCAAGCTATTTATCTCGCGCCAAGATGAAAAAGGCAGAGTATGCGTATGTATCCCTGTCGCCTCCCTCTATGTATGTGTATATGTGTCTGCGTGTGTGAGTGTATATGTGGGAGAAAGAAAGAGTGTGTCTGTCTTAGTAGGGATAAATAGATGCATGAATGTGTGCGTGTGTGCATGGGTGTGTGTGCATTATTTGTAAGCATATTGCGTGAAAGACTCGAACCTTTTTCATTGTTCATGAAGGTTTCAGATAGGGTTATTCGAAATATATCCACACTTGGAGCGCTCTGAAGGAAATACGGCCAATAGTGGGTATGTTGTACGTTGTACGTTGTAACCTTCAGTGCGTATCAAATTGTGTGTGTGTACGCGCGTGTGTGTGTGTGTGTGTGTGTACATACTGAACACGTATAATGTGTATGTATGTGTGCCATTGTGCACGAATATGTGCGTACGTATGTATATAATAAAGCTTAAAATTTTGTCATTTCGAAGCGAAAGTAATAAGGACAGTGATAAATCGGAAACTACCTCTTTCTCTTGATTATACACATGCAATTTTTGTTAAAATACAGTCTCATAAGCAAACCAACGAGAGTTTTCAAACGGTAGTGGGTGACAAATACAAATACAAAGACATACTCACAAAGATAAATGCATACACACACACACACACACACACACACACACACACTCACTCACACAAACACCCCGCCACCCGGACACACATATATAAATATCACACGTTTACACAATGAATGTGCTTTACTTGCTCGCCGGTCGGCTACGATTTGACGCGGAGGAGATGACTCTCTCAAAGTTCCGGGTGTTAAAACACCTTAAAGTCATAGTCGTAGGTAAGCGAGGTAACTTACT
>NW_021824292.1:0-7500 GCF_006345805.1 Octopus sinensis | reverse complement strand
GTGGAATTTGAACTCAGAACGCAGCGGCGGACGAAATACCGCAAAGCATTTCGCCCGGCGTGCTAGCGTTTCTGCCAGCTCACCGCCTTGAAGTTTAACGATATTTAAATATTGATAGGTTACCATGTTATCGTCATGTGTTTTATCCAGAAATATTCGAACCCATCATGATTCAATTCCGATTGACGAAACTTATAACTGTTCCTTTTTTGGCAACTCAACCAGTTTACAGAAACGCTGTCCTAGATATATAAATACATACATAGATACATACACACACACACACACATATGTATACATATGTATTTAAGTGTGTACAACTATATTTGTGGAGGCGCAATGGCCCAGTGGTTAGGGCAGCGGACTCGCGGTCGTAGGATCGCGGTTTCGATTCCCAGACCGGGCGTTGTGAGTGTTTATTGAGCGAAAACACCTAAAGCTCCACGAGGCTCCGGCAGGGGATGGTGGTGATCCCTGCTGTACTCTTTCACCACAACTTTCTCTCACTCTTACTTCCTGTTTCTGCGTTGTACCTGTATTCAAAGGGCCGGCCGTTGTCACTCTCTGTGTCACGCTGAATATCCCCGAGAACTGCGTTAAGGGTGCACGTGTCTGTGGAGTGCTCAGCCACTTACACGTTAATTTCACGAGCAGGCTGTTCCGTTGATCGGATCAACCGGAACCCTCGTCGTCGTAACCGACGGAGTGAGAAGAACAACTATATTTAACACGTTGGTGTACACTCAAACTTTTTGACTTAAATCATATAAAAATATCCTGTGGAACTTAATAAATTATCAGCACAGCCCACGGGAAAAATTCTAAAAAAAGTTTGACATTTAAAAAAAAATAAGAGAGAATTATCGCAGACTGTTAATGAGGTTTATATCTATTAATCATACTTGTTAATAACGAAATTCTGAGCAACACATTATTTAAGAAGGTCAGACATTAATTTAGATTTTCTGGAGTCTCAAATGATGAATTTTGTGTGTGTTAGTGTATGTATATACATGCAGTTACCTCATTATCTTTATTACATATATTTTGATTTCTCTATTGAGTATCTTGTCATCGTTATCGTCATAATGATCATCATCATCATCATCATCAACTTATGTAGAGACTCACTTCGATTGAATTTAAAGGTTCCATGGCTCTATTATTCACTTCGTTGGCATTATTTTTTCCTTCTTTTTCTCTCGTCTTCAAACAGGTACTCAAAAACTCGTACGCACACACAAGCACAAACGCAGCACACATATCTATAGCCACCAGCTAACGTACACACATACACAACAACACACACACGTGTGTGTTGTGTGTGTGTGTGTGTGTGTGTGTGTGTGTATGTGCCTTCTGTTATTCTTTATACCACGACTGATCTTTTTGGCGACTGTATTTTCAAAGGATGCACATCCACGTATGTGTGATGTGTGTCTGTAAATATACACACATACATACAGATACATGCATATATATATAATATTATATATAATATATATATATATATATATATATATATATATATGTATATATACCAATACATATATATATATATACATACATACATACATACCCACCCACACACACACCACACACCATATATATATAACACAATGCATCCCTCTTTCTACTTTAATATATATACATATATACATACATATATATATAGATATATATATAATATCTATATTTATATATATATATATATATTATATATATATATATATATATATTATATATATGTGCATGTATCGGTAATTAGCGAGACTGCATGATACTATAACTAAGACCTAATTGAATAAAATATCAAACATCAGAAGCTATGTTAAAATAGAAGAAAAACGAAGCACGGCCATAAAAAATAACAATCACAGGAAAAAACCAGATAAGATTTTAAGGAAAAAAAAGAAGCGGTTTGATTGTAAACGAAGGTAATCAAGCAGTAGAAATCTGTGCGTGTCTATGCACACATACACACACACACAAATATAAATGTACGTACACAGATTCATACATATGTACATATATACGTATTAGATAAAAGGGACTTGGTGGAACCGAATGTAGAGAAATGACATCGTGTGACGCTTTTTGAAGGTAGAAGGTTGTGAGAGATTTGTAAAGCAATTTGCTGCCGCATTGGTTTCAAGGAGCGTTTTACAGATAATAATTTATCTAGGTTCATTCGATTTCACCTTATTTATCTATTTATTCATCTTATTTATCTTATTTAGTTGCTTAGTTATGTTATCAAATTATTTGTTGACTTGTTTGATGGATCTGCAGTCTGCAACACAAGGGGAAGTGGTCGTTTGTGATAAAAGATGTATTCAGAAATGTTCGGTGCATGAGAGAAGTCGATCTTTTTTTTTCAAATATCTTTCGGATAAGCTGTTTCACATTCTTAATTGCACACACACAATATAGACACAAATGATTACACCATGTAAAAACGTTTCAGTAGTTGCTATGTCTGCGACAGAGACTTCGGTTTTTATATAGATTTTTTTTTTTGTGAGATATGCATGCATTTCAACTATTTTTGATATTCCTTGTTTTTTTATTGTGCTGCATGACAAGAGTTGAACTCTGGTCTGCAATTTAATGATACAATCGACAAGTGCTTATTCACAGCAGCCGGATCTGCTTCAAATCACGCGCTACCATCTTTTTTCTCCATTAAAAAAAATGGTACCCTACATGTAAGTATATAACTTTTAAAGATATTCCCCAAAAGCAGTAAGTTTTATTTAATTTTTTCTTGAGAGACCTGTAAACCCGTTTCCATGGCGCCTGAGTGTGCGAGATCGCAAGATTCCCTCAAACGGAAAACCAGTTTTTTTGCAGGTTCCAAGGCAGCAACTTTGAGTGTAGCGTACAAGTTCAGTACTTAACTGGTACTTTATTTTATTGACCCAAAGGGATGAAAGGCAAAGTCATCTTCAACGGAATTTGAACTTAGAACTTAAAGAACCGTAAGAAAAGCTGCTAAGCATTTTATCCAACGTGCTAACGGTTCTGCTGGCTCGCCGCCTGAGTTATACTCACATATAAAATGTGAAACTTATGGGAGTGAATTGATGATTACTACTCTCTTGGGTGTTATGTAGTATAATGAAACTAAATCTTAAAAGACTCGATGGTCCGAAGCAGAATGCCTGTGATCTTATATCTAACTTGTCGCTAAACAACATCATCAAAAATACACCGTCATCAAAAATATGACTCGCACTACGTAAACATGACTCGCACTACGTAAACTGGTGTGGTTAAACTTCTTAAGTATTCGTTCTTGTTTTGTGTGCGTGTCTGTTTTGTGTGCGTGTCTATTCATCCGGTAGTGGAACCCTTGTTTTAGGAGTTCCAGAGTTTTGAGGAGTTTGGAACCTCCGCTTAGCCACTGTTGTTCCCAAGCCTACTCTGGCTCAGAGTAGCAGCACTTGTTAGATCCCATCCAGCGATAAATTAACATATATAAAACGATGCGGATATAAACAACCGTATGTATATATATGTATGTGTGTATATATATATATATATAATTATATATATATATAGTATATAGATATATATATATATATAGTATATATAATATATTATATATATAATATATATGTGTGTGTGTGTGTGTGTGTGTGTGTGTGGAGTGCGGCGCGTGGCTTAGTGGTTAGGGTGTCAGCATCATGATCATAAATTGTGGTTTCGAATCCTGGACTGGCGACGCGTTGTGTTCTTGAGCAAAACATTTCATTTCACGTTGCTCCAGTTCACTCAGCTGGCAAAAATAAGTAACGCTGCGATGGACTGGCATCCCGTCCAGCTGGGGAACACATACGCCATAGAAACCGGGAAACCGGGCCAATGAGCCTGGCTAGGCTTTAAAATGGCGCATATATATATATATATATATATATATGACGGGCTTCTTTCAGTTTCCATCTACCAAATCCACTCGCAAAGCTATAGTTGGCCCGATGTTATAATGGAAGACACTTGCCCTAGATGTCACACTGAAAACCTACGTGGCTTATACGTGGAGGAACCAACAGTAATCGCCGGCATACTTGCAATCGACTAAATTAAGTTAATATTCTACCTTTATGATAGTGAGGACTGGTTTTCTTGTTCGTTTATATTATTAATGAGTGCATGTGTGTGTGTGTGTGTGTGTGTGTGTGTGTGTGTGTGTATGTGTGTGTGTGTGTGTGTGTGTGTGTGTGTGTGTGTGTGTGTGTGTGTGTGTGTGTGCATTGACTTGCAATAATGAAACGAAAGTTATCGTGTTAAACTCATATACCTTCTGGCATTTAGTCTAAATTATGCCATTTCGTCCATTACGAAATCGATGGAATAAGTCGCAGACAGCAAAGGGATCGATAAATTCAACTGAAACCTTTTGAAAGCGGTTCCTCTATATGGCGGTTGTCCAAAGAGTGAAACCAGTCAAAGAACCAGCAAATAAATATAAGAGTGTCCCATGTAGTTGAGCAATAAACAAAATCGATCGCTAAACAGTCCGTGATTAAACATATTCATCAATGGTAGATCAATTATGTTAGTTTTTACAACAGAAATTGTTTCTTTTAAATATTTGTTTTAAATTCCTCTTCCGGTGATAGATATACATCTGTTGTTGTTGTTGTTGTTGTTATTCATGTTGATTTTGTTGATGTCTAATGCCATTTCAAACTTGATTGAGCACACCTATGATCAAATGTGTTTTAGTTGCCTACTAATCTATCTAGAACTAAACTGTACTATATGTCATTCTTTATTGAAGTCTTACGTTGTTTTTGTTGCTTTTGTTTTAGTTTTGCGATGGAGAGTTGATGATGATGATGGCGGTGATTATCAAATGTTAGTGTTTTTTTTTTTTTTTGGTGTGGTGATGCTTTTTAAGCTGTGAGTTTTCTTCTTGCTTTTCTTGATGTTTAATATTAAATTCAACGTTAATCGAGCACAACTTTGATCAACTGCTTTCAAGCAGTTCCAGGTGTTGAGGAGTTTGTAACCTCCGCTTAGCCACTGTTGTTTCCAAGCCTACTCTGGCTCGGAGTAGCAGCACTTGTTAGATCCCATCCAGCGATAAAGAAAAAGATATTTGAAAAAAAAATCGACTTCTCTCATGCACCGAACATTTCTGAATACATCTTTTATTACAAACGACCACTTCCCCTTGTGTTGCAGACCGCAGATCCATCAAACAAGTCAGCAAATAATTTGATAACATGACTATGTGGTTTTGACTATATGGTTTTGAGGACAAGGATAACCTTCTTTTTACTTCTAAGACGTTAGGGTTTCATTTGTTGGAGGTTTGGTCGTTAGTTAAATGATGGTGTAGAATTTTTTCCACTGTCTTGCATTCTTTCTTGAGGGGACTGATAATTAAAGAGAAACTTCTTCTGTAAAGTGTCTCTCGAAAAAGGCCCGCAAAACGTAGTCCATTTTCATTTCAAATCATTTACGCCTTTTACAAGGCGCAGTTTTGACTATATGCGTTTTGACTATGTGGTTTTCATAAGCTAATTTCACCCACGTGGTTTCGAGCTCTGTCTCATTGCACAGTACTGGGCAAGTGACTTCCACTAAAGCTCCGGACCGATCAATGCCTTGTGAATGAATTTGGCAGATGAAAACTGCGTGGAAGCTCATCGTGTATATGTGTGTATGTGTTTGTTGCATGTGTGTGTTTGTCCGCGTGTCTGTGTTTGTCCCCAACACCACCGCTTGATAACTAGCGTGGGTTTGTTTGTGCTGTTATAACATAGCGGTTCGGCAAAAGAGAAGAGCGGATAAATACCAAACTTACAAATAGCTACTGGGTCACTTTGTCCGATTAAAACCCAGCAGTTCGATGACTGAAACAAGTAAAGCACAAAAGATAAAGAGCTGGGCAGAACACCGCACCGACAAACGTATCGAACACTCGTTTATTTTACAAGGTTAATACCGTTTGAACAATTTTTAGGGATTAATGAAAAGCGGGGGTGCGTTACCAATGACCCTTTTCATGACATCCGAGATAAGTGGGAAGAAGTTAATCCTGGGCCGATAACAGGCTGAAATCCCTACTTCTAAAGGCACCCAGAGGACTGGTAGTGCTGATAGATTTGGTAACGTTATAATTCTACCTTGGTGGAATTTGCGTCAGTATCGATGTTGAGCCTTAATTTATCCTACCAACTAAATTCCTTTCCAAATGTAACAAAAATGTGTAAGGGACTATGTATTACGCAGCGAACTCTTAACGCAATTCTCAAACCAAATTAGCGCGACACAATGCGAAATTTGAATAACAGGAACAATGCAGACAGAGAGAGGAGGAGGAAGAGAAAGGGGAAGAAGACAAGGAAGAAAGGGGGAGAAAGAGGGGCGAAAGAGATAGAAGGAGAAAGAGCTGGAGAGAAAAAACAAAGCGGGGGGAGTATATTAATAAAATATTTAGTGACATTATCTCATGCGTATTTCATTAACAATGAGAAATACGGCTTATATAAGAAAAACCTAAAAAGCCAGTTACATTTCTAATGGAAGTTACACAATCTCAGAAGTTTTGACTATGCAATTTCTCACTGTCTCTCTCTCTCTCTCTCTCTCTCTCTCTCTCTCTCACTCTCTCTCTCTCTCCTTTCTGTATAAAAACAAATATGCGTGTGTTCATGTACGTATGTGTGTTAGTGTGTGTGTATGTGCATGCATTTAAGCGAATCTGTGACTGTACGTATGTGTGTACGTTTGTAAATATGGAACATATTGAAATGAAAACTCAGCTTGTGTTCTTGTTTAAACGCTTCTGTTTTAACTAATTCTCATCTCTCATAATCAGTGTTTTTACGTCTGCAATGGAA
The DNA here is from genome assembly GCF_006345805.1 of Octopus sinensis. Taxonomy (NCBI): domain Eukaryota; kingdom Metazoa; phylum Mollusca; class Cephalopoda; order Octopoda; family Octopodidae; genus Octopus; species Octopus sinensis. Next base: position 643 of record NW_021824292.1, on the reverse strand, counting down.
ACATTGTTTCAAAATCTATTGTACTTTAGTATTTAAAAGCCATCTCACTCTCATGACATGGTAATGATGATGATGATGATGATGATGATGATGATGATGATGATGATGATGATGATGATTTTTACAACTGGCAATAACAATGAAGATTGCTACAATTGGCCTAGACACCTTTCCTGAAAAACTCTGAGGACTGGATGTTAAAACTTGTCTCAAAACATGAAAACAAGAAAGCATCATACTCAGTAACAAAACAGGCAAAGGAATATCTAAGTGAATTCCGAATACAACAAATTTCGGAATTAGAGATAGACATACAAGAAACAGGCACAGAAAAAGCTAAGCGCATGAAAACCCGTACTAAATCTGCGGCCTTAGATATTCTGAATGATAAATGGCAAGAAAAACCTCTCTATGGCAAATACCCAAACAGAGCAAATAATGCAGATGTTGACAAAGCCCTGACCCATCAATGGCTAATGGCCTCTGGCTTAAAATCTGAAACAGAGGGGTATCATAGCAGCTCAAGATCAATGCCTACCAACAAGAAAAACTATCAGGCCACATATTAAAGATCAGAAGCAGTCCAACGTGTCGTGTATGCCAGCAACAAAATGAAACCATTGACCATGTGGTCTTCAAGTGC
>NW_021824291.1:25000-26346 GCF_006345805.1 Octopus sinensis | reverse complement strand
ATACACACACACACACACACACACACACACACACACACACACACACACACACACACACACACACACACACACACACACACAAACATACATACATACATCGGCTTTTATCCCGAAGTTGGACAAAGAGTCTAAGGAAAGGCGAGAAACTTCATCTTAATGACGGCGACTATTAAAACTCAGCTCTAATGATTTAGCAGACGATAGTGTCATCTTCACTTTCTTAAAAGATGTCAGGGATGTGATGAGGGAAAATAAAATAAAACGAAAAACAAAGAAGGGAATGAAGGAAATAAAAAAATAAAGACGACAAGAATAAGAAAAAAAAGGAAGTTAGAAGAAAATAATCGGGAGGAGAAATAAAAGATGAAGAGATGAAGTAAAATCCTTCCGGAGTTGTTTAGGCGATTGGGTTGTGAATAGGTGCTGTTGTTTTCGACAGGTCTTCTTTAATTGGGTAGATTCATGATCACAGACTCTCCAGACATGATCATCCATTCTTTTTTTTCTTGGATTTGCTACATTATCCATGTTCTTCCAGTAGAGTGTAATTTGAGGGAAATTGGCTGCTTTGATCTTGTTATCCGTTGTGAATTGTAATTATAAGATGATGACAATGAAACTTGTGACTGGTCGTTTCAGTAGCGATGTCCTTTCCCAATTAAAATATTAGAAAAAGGATTTATTTGCCATTTAAGCATGTCTCTCGCTATAAGTGTCAACAAGCGCCTATATTTCCTCCAACTGTTTCTCAGTCATTTTGAGCCCATCTGACAAATACAAACCCATTCACATTCTAGCAGACATCACTGGACCTTTCACACTCTTCCCCATATGCAAACTAATCGGGTATTTTCAAAAACATTCTAGAATTTTCTACAACGTTTCCGTTCACTTACGTTCCAGTTACTTCTGTGGATCAGCCGATCTGATGGCGCTGAGCGGTTGCTAGCATTTGGTAGACATTAAGTGTCGTTTTCTACTCTGACTTTCTATGAATGAAAATGTGCAAATTCAGTTTTTTCCAAATGAAACTGGTATCTTTCAAAATATCATCCGGGTTGCAAAAGCAAAGTTTGAAGGACACGCAAGCCATGAACACCAGCCAGGAACAGAAAACGGGTTAGGTAATAAATGGATTTCAAATCTTGGCACAAAGCCAGCAATTTCAAGGCAGGAGGTAAGTCGTTTACATTAACCCCAGTGTTCAACTGGTACTTAATTTATCGACCCCGAAGGATGAAAACCAAAGTGGATCTCAGCAAAATTTGAACTGAGAATGTAAAAACGGACGAAATACCGCTAAGCACTTTGTTAACGATCCTGCCAGATCGCTGCCTTCGAAGCTC
>NW_021824291.1:0-20000 GCF_006345805.1 Octopus sinensis | reverse complement strand
CGACCAAATTCATTGACAGGGCCGAAGACATTTGCCGAAAGTGGTTGGCAGTGGTTGGAGGAGCAAATCTCTTAACTCATAGCCATACATTGTGTGTGTGTGTGTTGTGTGTTTGTGTGTGTGTGTGTGTGTGAGAGAGAGAGAGAGAGAGGCATATAAAGAAAGAAACATGGAAAGAAAAGAGAGAGAGAGTGGGGGGATGAAGACGTTGGTTCGTTAACATTTTTGTTGCTGTCTCCAATGTCGGCTTTTTAAAAATATATTTCTTTACTGCCCACAAGGGGCTAAACATAGAGGGGACAAACAAGGACAGACAAAGGGATTAAGTTGATTACATCAACCCCAGTGCGTAACTGGTACTTAATTTATCGACCCCGAAAGGATGAAAGGCAAAGTCGACCTCGGCGGAACTTGAACTCACAACGTAACGACAGACGAAATCCCGCTAAGCATTTCGCCCAGCGCGCTAACGCTTCTGCCAGGTCGGCTTTTTAAAAATAGTCATCGGATGTCACCGTCTTGTCTTATATACATATGAAGGAATTAATGAAAGATGTTTCTGTGAGGTGGCTTGAACTGTTACTGACCCATACCTCCCTCACATCACACCTTACTGTTAAAGGAAAATATGCGATAGATGCTAGGAATAACAGCCTAATCACCCTCTCATCACAACTTTACATATGCAAATTTATTTGTATGAAGCAACTTGGGTGTCTCTACATGTTATCTCAACTTGCAAGAAATAGCATCTAAATCGCCTTTGAACCACACACTGTGAACATGTGTCGACTACTGTTCAAACAGAAATCAATATGTGGTGTTCAATATAATGAATCATTAATTTACAGAGTGAGTAGGTGCATCGATTACGTTATAATTTTGCTTGTCAATATTAAGGCAGCGACCTGGCAGAATCGTTAGCACGCCGGGTGAAATAATTAACGGTATTCGCCCGTTAGCACTCCGGGCGAAATGCTTAGCGGTATTTCGTCTGTCTTTACGTTCTGAGTTCAAATTCCGCCAAGGTCGACTTTGCCTTTCATCCTTTCGGGGTCGATAAATTAAGTACCAGTTACGCACTGGGGTCGATATAATCGACTTAATCCGTTTGTCTGTCCTTGTTTGTCCCGTCTGTGTTTAGCCCCTTGTGGGTAATAAAGAAATAGAAATAGGTATTCGCCCGTCGTTACGTTCTAAGTTGAAATTCCACCGAGGTCGACTTTACCTTTCGTCCTTTCGAGATCGACAAATTAAGTAGCAGTGAAACACTGGCGTCTGTGTAATCGGCTCGTCCCTCATTACAAATTTCTGGCCTTGTACTTACAACAGAAACGATCATTAAGGCGGTGAGCTGGCAGAATGGTTAACACGTCGGGCAAAATGTTTAGCGGAATTTCGTCCGTCTTTACGTTCTGAGTTCAAATTCCTCTCTCTATCGTCCTCTCAGGGTCGATAAAATAAGTGTCAGTCGAGTACTGATGTCGATGTAATCGATTTATCCCCTCCCCAAAATTTCAGGCCGTGTGCCTTTAATAGAAAGGTTTTTAATATATTATTATTATTATTATTATTATTATTATTATTATTATTATTATTACACTTTTTTTTTACTCTTTTTACTTGTTTCAGTCATTTGACTGCGGTCATGCTGGAGCACCGCCTTTAATCGAGCAACTCGATCCCGGGACTTATTCTTGTTGTAAGCCCAGTACTTATTCTATCGGTCTTCTTTTGCCGAACCGCTAGGTAACGGGGACATAAACACACCAGCATCGGTTGACAAACACAGACACACAAACACACACGCATATATATATTATATATACATATATACGACGGGCTCTTTCAGTTTCCGTCTACCAAATCCACTCCAAGGCTTTGTCGGCGGCTCGGGGCTATATTAGAACACTTGCCCAAGGTGCCACGCTGTGGGACTGAACCCGGAACCATGTGGTTGGTAAACAAGCTACTTACCACACAGCCACTCCTGCGCCTATTATTATTATTATTATTATTATTATTATTATTGTTATTATTATTATTATTATTATTACAATTCGGTCGTTCATTCGTCCTTCTGAGAGCCATAATACAATAATCGTGCACAGGGTCATATCCGACTCCACCATTATCCCACATTTGTTGTCATGTGCATTTGCGCGCACAAGCATACATATATAAATGCACACACACACATACTTATCTGATGATTATGTTAGAACACCAGACAAGTTAAAAACCATGGCTTGGCATGGTCGCAGGACATGAAACTAATAATAGCGCACAAAAACTTATATCTCTCAGCACATGGATAACTTTTTTTGTTAGCCTAAACATCACGAAACAGAACACTATATATATATATTATATATATATTTATATATATATATATATATATATATATATATATATATATATATATATATAATACATACATATATATATAGACACATATGTACGTATACATATATACATATATGTACACATATATACATATATATGTACACATATATACATATATATATGTATACATATATACACATATATGTATACACTAGCAGCATAGCCCGGCGTTGCCCGGGTATGTAAGAGCCCCTAGTAGGCAACGACTAATCCCAATCTAGTCCTTTCCCTCTAGGGAACGAAGGTGCATGTGTACGTTGCAATGTCTTCTCTTCACTCCCAAATAACTATTAAACAGCTATCGATAATTCAACCCAACCAATTCCTACCAGGAAGAAATTACATTCGAGACTTTACCCCCAACACCGCCACTTCTGCTAATAGCTGCTGCAGCCGCAAGTTATTCGAATACTTTTTCAGAACTGGGGGAACTTTTCAAAATTTTCACTGCGTTAGTTTTGAATTATGACATTGGGCTATGTGTGTGTCAAGTTTCATCAGAATCGGTTGAAAGCCGTGGTCAGGGTGAGGGTACAACCTGACAGACACACAGACACACAGAAAGACAAACTGCCGTTTATATATCGAGAGATATAAATATGTATATACATATAAGAGGGATGACCACAAAGTGGACATACCTTATGCTAGAAGTCGACCCCCTATGGTCTTACCACTAAGAAAGGAGTGTTCTCAAGAAAATTTATATGTATATATTCATATATGTGTATATATATGTATATATATATATGTATATATATATATATGTGTATATATATATGTGTATATATATATATATATGCATATACATATGTATATGTATATATATATGTGTGTATATATATATGTGTGTGTATATATATGTAGATATATATATGTATATATATATATATATATATATGTATAACGGAAGGTTTACGAAAATAAACAAAAGACGAAGGCAGGAGGAGTACAAACAAACAATGTATTAGTATGGCGCTCAGGAATAGAAATAAATCAAGTCTTTTACGTTTCGAGCCTACGCTCTTCTGCAGAAAGATACACAGAAAAGAAAAAGAAGCATGGCGTTATATATATATATATACATGGTAACATGTAACCCAGTACAACCTGTTGCATGGTCGGGTCGTCGGCGACTAAACCGGCAACCCCACCAAGCTTGCTTGGTGAGGAGGGTGTTTATTGGACACCCTGCGGGATGAAAAACAAAACCCGTCAAAGGGCGGAGGACCTCTTGAGAGTCAACGGCCATCCAATAAATGTTAGCACGGGTACGCAGAAAAACCGGGGTGGTGTCCGGCGTGCTGAAAGACCACTGGGAGTGAGGCGCCCCTCAGCTTTTGTTAAAGCACGTCTCTATGAGAAGGTCACTCTGATATAAAACCAGATATGCAGGGAATGGCATTGGACATTTTGGGGATCTTTGGTTTGTGCGAGAGATCACGGCGCTCCCACATCCCTGAGCCTGCGACTCATATTGGCACCAGACATCTTGATCCGGCTTGTCTCTGGATAATGTCAATAAAGTGGAGAGAGTCTATGAGGTGTTGTGCAAGCCTTATTGGACCTAAAACTTTGCACAGGCATTGCCGACCTCTGCTCGATATGTGCTTTTTTTTATTCTATATATATTTTCCTCATTTTTAGTATATATTTTCTTCATTTTTAGTATATATTTTTTATTTATTTATTTATTTATTTATTTATTTTATTCGGAAGTCCTGAAGCGATGGGAAGGTGGTGATGCATGCAGACCTGACGGGTTGGAAGCATGTAGTCAGCGACCTGCACGTAGGCGGCCCATGCTAGATATAAAGTCGTCTCCTTGTCGCCCAAGACAGCGGTAGGATTCGGTTGCTGCATGGGTGTCTGAGCAGCTCCATTTGGAGAGAGCACTGCTCACCTGGAGACCGGGGAGGTTCTAGAAAAGGTGAACCAAAAATTGCCTGTCTTTCCATATCTGGTCAGTTTAGCGCGACTGACGGATGTCCACCCTGCGCTCGAAAAACAAAGTCTTTTATCTAAAAAATCAGGACGGAACTTAAACATTTCATGTTGGAATGTGCGCACTCTGTTGGACAACAAAAGTGATTGCAGGCTTGAAAGACGCACTGCACTTGTTGCTCGTGAGCTGAACCGTTATAAAATTGATATAGCTGCACTCTCAGAGACTCGTGATGGTCAGCTTCAGGAAGTAGGAGGTGGATACACCTTTTTTTGGAAAGGAAGGCAGAAGGAGGAGCGCAGAGAGGCTGGTGTTGGTTTTGCAGTCCGATCTGATGTCCTTAAGAAGTTGGAAGGGCTCCCTGTTCCTATAAATGAACGTATAATGAACCTACGGTTGCACTTGAAAGGTAAGCGGTTTGCTACTCTAATAAGTGCCTATGCACCTACTTTGACAAGTTTCTTCTACTATAGGGTAGACTGAAACTGAAAGAAGCCCTTCGTACCTAGCCCGTGGTTAGGTACGAAGGGCGTCTTTCAGTTTCAGTCTACCCAAATCATCTCACAAGGCTTTGGTCAGCCCGTGGTTATAGTAGAAGAAACTTGCCCAAGGTACCACGCAGTGAGACTGAACCTGGAACCATGTGGTTGAGAGCAAACTTCTTTAGAATTTATTCACCCAATTTTAATCTTGTGTCTCTGACTTGTTTCTGCCATTAGACGGTGGCCACACTGGAGCACTGCCTTGAAGGTTTAGTCGAACATATCAACTGACCATCGTTCTGTTTTTTGCCGAACCGTTAAGGTCACGGGGACTGAAACGAACCCACACCGTTTGTCAAGCAGTGAGGTTGGGGTAAACACAAATACAAACACATACACACATATGTACACACACACACACACACACACACACACACATACACACACACACGCACACTAACTAAATACTGAAACGTATACGCAATATAGAAATTCAGCGGGTACGAGCTTGTTTCTGGTAATCAGCTTTGCATGGAACTCTATGCACAAGTCAACATTGTCAAGATGGTCGTATTACGATGTTAGCTGGCAGAAACGTTAGCACGCCGGGCGAAATGCTTAGCGGTATTTCGTCTGCGTTACGTTGTGAGTTCAAATTCCGCCGAGGTCGACTTTGCCTTCCATCCTTTCGGGGTCGATAAATTAAGTACCAGTTACGCACTGGGGTCGATGTAATCGACTTAATCCGTTTGTCTGTCCTTGTTTGTCCCCTCTGTGTTTAGCCCCTTGTGGGTAATAAAGAAATAGGTATTACGATGTTACTGTTTATGGACATGCTGTTATGGAAACTAAAACAGCTCACCGATGTTGACCCCAGCTTATCTCTCTATATATAAAGCTGACGTTGTCTGTGTATGGCAGGTTTGGTAGCCTTCAACTAATACTATCTCCTCCGAGACCTTGCGGCGCAAGTTGACCAAAATTGAGAGTATGATAGAAGAAGGCTTGCTCTTCCTTCCGTAGAAGAAAAAATTCAAATCGGAACATGTTAACACCAAAAATTATTTACATCAAAAAGGTGCTTTTTTTCTATGAAAATCCCTATTTTTTAAGATTTTTTGACTGCTGTGTTGCCATTTTTCAGTGTATTTCAACCAGAAAAATGTTCACTTAAAGAGAATAACAAGCTACATAATGCAGAATTTTTACTTTTCAAAAATTCCAATTTTAAAGGGTCGAAACAAACCCGAGCAACGCCGGGCGATACCGCTAGTACACAATAAACTTCCCATACGATTCTCCTTGTCGCTGATGAAGGTGTCTGCTGTCAATTTACTTCTGGAAACGTTTCGCTGTTAGAAACATCGCCGTCATGTCCGGAGAGGAAATTAAAAATATTTCAATATCGAAATTTAATTTGCTTTCTTTTAAGTTACAAATTTTCTTTAGGATTTAGAGTCAGCCCTAAAAGCTTTGACGTTTTGTATATCAATATGTCTAAGTAAACAATACGACCGCAGATATAAAAATAGGTGATTGAGCAATGATTTCGTGGATGATTAAAGGGTTGGATGCGGTACTGAAGAAGGAGCAAGAACTGAGATATGCATCTACACCTATTAACTACTTTTTCTATCTTCGATCTCATTGTTTACACAGACGTATTCGTATACGAAACGTTATAACTTTCAGTGCTGGCTCTAGAGTTTATAGAAAATCTTTAGATACACTTAAAAGTAATAGAATCGCACTGCTATCACAAAAAGTGTTGACTTGTTACCACAATATACTCCGAAGTATATTAAAGGTTTACAAGTCGAAATATGGGGTCCGTATCGGCAATTAATATCATTTTATTTTGTAAGGCGGTGAGCTGGCAGAATCGTTAGCACGCCGGGAAAAATACTTAGCGGAATTTCATCCGTCTCCACAGTCTGAGTTCAAATTCCGCTGAAATCGACTTTGCTTTCATCCTTTCTGGGATCGATAAAATAAGTACCAGTTGTGTATTAGGTTAATGTATTGGATTTACTCCTTCCCCGAAATTGCTGACCTTGTACCAAAATTGGAAACCAATATCATTTTGCTTTGTATCTTTAGATTATTATTATTAAATAATAATAATAATCTATAATTAGATTATTGTCCTAAATTTTATTTTCACTGAAGACTTTTCGTTAGAAACGCGAACGATTTGCGCTACAATCACTCTGACACCTCATTTAAATCCATTGCAAAATTTAACTCGTTTTAAATATTTCAGTTTGCAACGAGTTTCTACAGCTCAGAAACCTGGACTTTATCAAAGAAGCTTGAGAGGCGGTTGGATGGAACCTACACTCGCCTCCTTATGAGAGATCAAAATCTCTCGTGGAAGCGCCATCCAACCAAAATGCAAATGTATGGGAAACTACCACCTGTGTCATCTCTTGTGAAGGTAGGAGAGTCCAGTTTTGCTGGACATTGTTTCTAGAGCTGAAAAAGAAGTAAATTTCTACTCTTCTCCTCTGGAAGCCATCTACTCACAATACCAGAGGGCGCACACTCTCCTACCCTGATGTATCTCCAGGGATACAGGCATCCAGCACAGGACCTCCATGCCATGATGGACCGTGAAGTCTGGCGTAGCATGGTAAATTCCATTGTCTCGACCACGGTTGAACAATGATGATGATGACAGCTCCGAGTATTTAACAATAAAATACCACAACGTGGTGTAGACCAATGGTTCTCAACCATACTTTACCTATAGACCCCTTTCATTCCCATTTCTCTCAACCGGACCCTCAGACCTACTCAATGTTTTTCAAAAAGTCCTCTCTCTTTACTCTCTTTTACTCTTTTACTTGTTTCAGTCAAATGACTGCGGCCATGCTGGAGCACCACCTTTAGTCGAGCAAATCGACCCCGGGACTTACTCTTTGTAAGCCCAGTACTTATTCTATCGGTCTCTTTTGCCAAACCGTTAAGTGACGGGGACGTAAACACACCAGCATCGGTTGTCAAGCAAGCTAGGGAGACAACCAACCCAATAACACTACACACACATACATATATATATACATATATACGACAGGCTTCTTTCAGTTTCCGTCTACCAAATCCACTCACAAGGTATTGGTCGGCCCGGGTCTATAGCAGAGACCTTTCCAAGATGCCACGCAGTGGGACTGAACCCGGAACCATGTGGTTGGTTAGCAAGCTACTTACCACACAGCCACTCCTGCGCCTACTATGTTTTTATAATTAAAACTTGGAATTGTATTTTAAAAATTGTTAAAATAGTTTGTGCAGGCGTGGCTGAGTGGTAAGAAGCTTGCTTCCCGACCACATGGTTTCTAGGTTCAGTCTCACTGTGCGGCACCTTAGGCAAGTATTTTCTAATATAGTCTCGGGTCGACCAAAGTGAGTGGATTTGATAGAAACTGAGAGAAGTCCGTCTTGGTCTAACGAACCTCCATGTTTTTTTCGTTCGGTTTCCTTGTATGTTTCCACTGTCCAGTTTTTGTTCCCAACTTTGACCCTCCATAAATCCAATATTTTATTTTGGTATTTACAGGAGCAACTGTCTCCGAGGACTCATACTGTCGTTCAATGCTCGAAATGAGGTGTAGATAGACAGCAGACAACCGATGAAGGGTCGTTCTTTATGTTACTTCTCCAATTTTCCATTTGTTTCTCTCGTTGTTTGTCCCCCACCACTGCTTGACAGCCGATGCTGGTGTGTTTACATCCCCATAATTTAGTGATCCGGCAAAAGAGACCGATAGAATAAGTACTAGGTTTACAAAGAATTAGTCCTGGGGGTCGATTTGTTCGACTAAAGGCAGTGCTCCAGCATGACCGCAGCCAAAGAATAAAAGAATAAAATTGTGGGATCATGATCAATTTATTGCAGATAAATTTTAACGACAAAATCATATATGAATCCCTTAAGGATCATGTGGAGCCCTGTTGAGAAGCACTGGGGTAGATAATTGTTAAAATACGACAAAAAAAAAAAAGAAGAATGAAAGAAAGAAAGAAAGAAAGAAAAGGCCTATAAACTGTAAATTTCTCATATGGCCATGTTTATAATGCTATTCATGAATGTATCACGAGACCATAGATTTCTATGAAAGTCATCTAGAAACACGATCGTACCCACTGAAGTTATAGAATAAGTTATGCGTATATAGTGCGATGTGGGTGTGTGGATAATATTATTTATATATATTATATATTATATATAATATATAATATATAATATATATATATATATAATATATATATTATATATATATATATCCCGTGTCATTCCTGTTTTTATTCGTTACTGTTTCCAATTTTATCTTCGTCTCTTGTTTTATTCGTCTCTGTTGTCACATTCTTTCCTTCTACCAAGCAAATACTGCCCATAGCTTAGCTTTTCCTTGGGGCTGGCCGTTTTGGAGCAAATCTCAGAATTAAACAGCCGAAATTTGCCATGATGAATCGGTTTCTTGACTGAAGAATGAAGGCTCTGAATGACTGTCTGTTTTTCCGTGTTCGTCAATTCGTGAATTTCACGTTCTTTATATATAAAGTTTTTATTCTATTATATATATATATATATATATATATGGCTAAACAATGCAAGCGCATTGTGACCAGCGATGTGTAGCAACATCTGATTCTGTCGGTCACGGTATCACGGTGATTAATTTACTCGCTAGTATTGAGTCCACTGTGGTTACCCCGATCAACCGGGACCTACATATATATATATATATTATATATATAATATATACATATATATACACACGTACATAGACGTAGTAGTAGTAGATCAGAAAGTTGAGAGAGAGTAGGGGAAGGAGGAAGAGGAGGATGGGAAGGAGGAAGAGGAGGGAGGGAAAAGGAGTTGGATTGGAGTAGAAAGAATTTCTGGAATATAGACATTTGGAGTAAACAAAGGAAACGGTCTGAGGCAAAATAATGGTGAACGCTGTACAAAATCAATGAGGAAGATTGCAAGAAAGGGGGGGACGCATACACACGCACGCGCACACACGTGGATGTGTGCGTGTGTGTGTATACATTTATATATATACACGCACACAGATGAATATACATTATGTTTGTATCTATATACATATGAGTATATATATATTTGCACACATAATAAATATATGTTACGTTGGAATATATAATATATATATGTATATAGTATATAAAATATATATATGTTATATATGTATTAAGAATTATATATATTATGCTATATATATATATATATTAAGCATAAAAACAATGGCATATATATAATATATTATTTATCCTATAATATATTATATAATATATAAAAATATGCCCATACAAGCAAGACCTCGAATATATATACTCACACACGCATATATATTATATAATATATATATAATATATACATGCACACACACCACACACACACACACCATATATATATATACATACACACATATATTATATATATATGTATATATATATATACATGCCACACACACACACCACACACCACACATATATATAAGATATATACATGCACACACACACACACACACACACACACACATATATATATATATATATAACAGTGCACACACACACACACACACACACACACATATATATATATATATATACATACACACACACACACGCACACACATCGTTGTACCGTTAAGAAGAATGGCGGAGCTTCCTGTGTGGATCATTCATGAATGAGAGGTCGTGACTGAACTGGAGGCCACGTACAACAATAACAACAGCAAAGGCAGCGGCGGCGGGCGGCGGCACCATCCAGGTAAAGATGGCAGAGAAGATGGAGATGATAGGGGTGGGGTGTATGCACTGGTAACGCAAGAAGCCTTCCCCCCACCTTCTCTCTGTTTCTACATTCCCCACCACCGTATCTTGTACGTTCTACGTTCTCCTCCTTCTCCCCTATGTAGTCTTTGTTCTTATTTCTTTACCTCTTTCTCCCCCCTCCTCTTTGTATTCAGTCTTCCACTTTCCTCTCCTCCCCTTCCTCCTCCTAATCTTTCTACCCTTTCCGATCCGTCTTCCTCTACGTCCTTATACCCCTCCTCCCAATCTCTCTCTACTTCGTCTTTCTTCTCCCTTCCTTCTCCCCTTCCTCCTCTTTCAATTTTTCTCTCCCTCTCCACCTACGCTACCTCTCTTTCTCTTCCTCCTCTCCCTCCCGCTCTTCGCGTGAGCCACCGCTACCGCCGCTGCTCTCACTTCTCTTTCCGCTCTGTTAGTTAACTCATTGGAGTGTGCCACGAGGCAGACGGCTGGAGTAGTGTCCGCAGAGAGAGAGAGAGAGAGAGAGAAATAAAGCAGAGAGAGAAGGAGAGGGAAAGATAGAATGCAGAAAGAGAGAGTGAGAAAGATAAAAAGCAGAGAGAGAGAGAGAGAGAGAGAGCGGTAGTGAAAGAGTGGAAGCAGAGAGAGAGAAAGATAGAAAGCAGAACGTGAGAGAGAGCGACAAAGAAAGAATGAAAGCAGAAAGAGAGAGAGGATGAGAAAGAAAGATAGAAAGCAGAGAGTAAGAGAGCGACAGAGAAAGATAGAAAGCAGAACGTGAGAGAGAGCGACAAAGAAAGAGTGAAAGCAGAGAGAAGGTGAGAGAGAATGAGAAGTGTCAGCTGATGCCTGGTGATTGTGTGTTATATACACATATGCATATATATATATTTATAATATATATATATATATATATATATATATATATATATATATATATAATACACTCACACACACAACGCGTAGAGCTAGTTGTTGTTGTGTCGGCTGCTGATGCTGCTGCTGATGCTGTACCAGCGAAACCCAGCAAGTCTAATGGCTGGTTGTGTTCTACAATTGCAGTAGTATCGATCTATTTCCACTGAAGTTGTTTGTTAATATCAATACTGTGATGGCTATGAGCTAATGTCACAGTAATGTGCCATGCTAGACCTGTATCTTCTTACTTAGATATCACAAGCTCTCTAGATGTGTGTGTGTGTGTGTATATATATTATATATATATATATATATATATATGCATGCTTGTGTAGGTATCTATGGATATATGTGGAAAACTAAAGAATGTATATGCACCAAATATTTTATATTACCTGTGTGTGTGAGTATATACATATAAACACAGCCACTTGCATACATGCGTATTTAAAAATCTACGAAAGTGTACACACATACAAACCTAATATATCTTGTGTGTGTGTGTGGTGTGTGTGTGTGTGTGTGTGTGTTGTAGTAATATGCTTGAAATATTGGCATATAAGAAAATAGAGTTTGATGGAAAGTTTCTTGCTTCGATACGAAATAATGCATAGTTTATTTATTCTTGATATTTCGGGTAACATAGCCATCCACCGAGGGAAAAAGTTCTTTAAATTTCTTATTTAAAGTGCGAAGGATGTAATCCAGGCAGATGATAAATAGGAATGATGCAAACATATCGCCTTCTAGGGCACCTCCAATGATGTCGATAAGAACTGCTTTCTCAATCAGGTGATCACGTTCTATTAAAGTTTCGTTATTGTTGCTACGAGTTTTTAATTTTTTTCCATGTAAAATTTGCTCCCGAAGGATACAAACAATAAGACCACCTGTAGAGGTTACCTGTAATTTTAGGCCATACCTAAATTACTCTTAGAGAAGAATAAAGCTCTAGAAATCTCGGTCATTTCTCTGTTCACTGTAGACTACATTACAAAACTTCTCCGAGTGGCTGTGTGGTAAGTAGTTTGCTAACCAACCACATGGTTCCAGGTTCAGTCCCACTGCGTGGCATCTTGGGCAAGTGTTTTCTGCTATAGCCCCGGGCCGACCAATGCCTTGTGAGTGGATTTGGTAGACGGAAACTGATAAGAAGCCTGTCGTATATATATATATAATATATGTGTGTGTGTGTGTGTGTGTGTGTGTGTTTGTGTTTGTCCCCTAGCATTGCTTGACAACCGATGCTGGTGTGTTTACGTCCCCGTCACTTAGCGGCTCGGCAAAAGAGACCGATGAATAAGTACTGGGCTTACAAAGAATAAGTCCCGGGGTCGATTTGCTCGACTAAAGGCGGTGCTCCAGCATGGCCGCAGTCAAATGACTGAAACAAGTAAAAGAGTAAAAGAGTAAAGAGTATAGGAGTATCATTCTATGGATGTGAAAACTAGAAAGGGACAAAGATAGAAGACAAAACAATGGACGGCTTCCAGTTGGCATGGTTAAGGAGAATACTTGAGATCAAGTGGCTGCAAAGAGTCTGAAATGACACAATTGAGACAACAACGAAGGTCGACGGGATTAAAGACAAAATAAGACGGAGATGCAGGAACTGGATCAGACACGTCCTCAGACAGGATCGAGAAAGTGATCGTATGGTGGCACTAATGTTGAGGCCTGTGGGGGAAAAGAGCAGCAAGACACCCTTAAGACCATATGGTGAAGGACCATTGACAAGGAAAGGAGGCAAAAAGAGTGGGTAAGCTGGAATGAGACCAGAACAATGACAGAAGATTCTCTTTTTACTCTTTTACTCTTTTATTTGTTTCAGTCATTTGACTGCGGCCATGCTGGAGCACCGCCTTTAGTCGAGCAAATCGACCCCGGGACTTATTCTTTGTAAGCCCAGTACTTATTCAATCGGTCTCTTTTGCCGAACCGCTAAGTGACGGGGACGTAAACACACCAACATCGGTTGTCAAGCAATGCTAGGGGTACAAACACAGACACACATACACACATATACATATATATACATATATACGACAGGCTTCTTTCAGTTTCCGTCTACCAAATCCACTCACAAGGCAGAAGACATTTGCCCAAGATGCCACGCAGTGGGACTGAACCCGGAACCATGTGGTTGGTTAGCAAGCTACTTACCACACAGCCACTCCTGCGCCTAGAAGCGTTCCTTCACAATTGTGGCTTTTACTTTCAACTTAATTCAAGATTTTCTTGCCATTAACTTTTTTTTTTACAATTTTAACCATCCAGGGAGAATTATTTGTTTCTGTTTTATTTATTATTTTATTATTATTATTTTTCTGCTGTATGTTGTTCAATTAGATTATTCTTACTTTATTGTCAATATATTTCTACTGTTAAATTTCTTAAGTATAAAATTTTGAACTTTTTGAATATAAGGATATTTGTTCTGCAGGATTTGGTTGCTGTTACATGGGCACCACACTTCAATAAACCACGTTCCTCCATAATTAGTGCAAACTCCAATGGCAGTTCAGCATCGGCCCAGACGGAATAGATACACGTCCGTAGTTTGGATTTCTGCTCTTGAAATTTCGTATTTAAGAAGAGCAGATTGTTTTTGGTAAGGAAATCTAAAAAGTACTGACCGTTTCAGTTGGTTTAAAGTTTGGAAAGCGTTACGGTTGCTTTCTTGGCCCACCACTGATTATTTCTGGCAATTATCACCACTTGATGCTTTGGAACTTGTCGAATAAGAGAAAACAGATTTTGTTATGGAAATGTCTCAAGTCAGTTCCATAATTCCAAATAATTAGCGATGTGGCACTTTGGTGCAAAGGTAAGAATTCTTCGACTGTTTTGTTGATCTTTTGAGATGTTAAGACGTGGAGACTGACAATATTCTCCCCATTGTTTACAGATGTTAGGCCACGAGCGCCAAAAAACATTCCTATTTCTTTACTACCCACAAGGGGCTAAACACAGAGAAGGCAAACAAGGACAGACAAACAGATTAAGTCGATTACATCGACCCCAGTGCTTAACTGGTACTTAATTTATCGACCCCGAAAGAATGAAAGGCAAAGTCGACCTCGGCGGAATTTGAACTCAGAACGTAACGGCAGACGAAATACGGCTACGCATTTCGCCCGGTGTGCTAACGTTTCTACCAGCTCGCCGCCAAAAAACATTCCTGCTGCACCCATTGTTAAATACGATTATGATGGCTTCTCCCGTCGAAGACGACGCAGGAGCGTTCGGCTTTTTGCCGAAAGACCTCCACAAAGGATTTGGTTATGCTGATCCAATTGTCGTGTCACACATTAGCTGACTCTCCCTCCATCAAATTGACGTTGCCTGAACAGGTGCACAAGTGTAGCACGGCTCAGGTGTCAAAGTGATCGCAAGACAACGTGAGATGAAATGTTTTGGTCAAGAGCACAACGCACCATCTGGGAGTTGAAACTACGATCTCGCAATCGGGAGTGCAACACCCTAACCACTAGGCCAGGTGCACTCACCATATAAATATATATATATATATATATATATTATATATAAGGGCTTAGTAAAATAATATTTTGAATTCGCCTAAAATGGTCCCTTTACATACTGAATACTTAGTGAAATTGATTAATAATTAATTAATTTTACCCTCAATTGTTGAAATATATATATATATATATATAATATATTATATATTATATCATATATAATATAATTATTATCGATATTACACTTGGAGCGTATATATATCTTGTATAAACTTATATATCGATAACGGTTGAGAGAGGAATATATCCAAGAATGTGGTTAGATGAGGGAGAGAGAGAGGAGTGTGTGTGTGTGTGTGTGTGTGTGTGTGTGTGTGTGTGTCGGTAGAGAGAAAATAAAGTTATTGAAAGTGATATGACAGGAGTAATGAAACTTTCAGATGGATTTAGATTCAATTGAGAGAAGGGGAGAGGCAGAGGGAGAGGGAGAGGGAGAGATTCGCAGATGCTTAGTTGATGACGTCATACCCCTTCCGATAACAAGTGAGCGGAAACCAACAGGCACCCATATACACATGCGTATTCACTTGTTTACACACACACACACACACACACACACACACACCACATACACTCATATACTTCAACCATGGCTGCTGTTTCAAAAACGATTAACTTAAAATTCTCACATTCCGTACTGTGTCACTGCTGCATCAATATCCAAGTATGTCTATCTTTATTCTTCTACATATAGAGAAGCGGCCTTCGTCACTGCGCGACAAAATATGCGTTCCTTATGAACTAAAGATGGAGGTCACAAGAAATTGACGGAATACCCTCCACCCAAAACCTGGAGGCACTAAGAAAGGTTCCCCTGCAGAATTTCTTTTCAGCATCGATTCCCGAAAGTTCTACGACTCAAGAAACGGAGCCATCCAAAGATGCTCGAAGTGAAACTCTTTGTCAAAACGGCAGAGAAAGGGCTTTCCATTCCCTTGATCCCACATTTACCAATGAAATACCAATGAAATATCGAGAAGGAAGCTTTTCCGCATTTATAGAATGCAATAATAAACCGAGGTCGTTCGAAGGAAATAAAAATTAACAAATTACTTTTAAGTAATAGCACCATACAGGAGGCTCAGGAGTGGCTATGTGGTAAGTAGCTTGCTAACCAACCACATGGTTCCGGTTCAGTCCCACTGCGTGGCATCTTGGGCAAGTGTCTTCTGCTATAGCCCCGGGCCGACCATGCCTTGTGAGTGGATTTGGTAGACAGAAAACTGAAAGAAGCTGTCGTATATATGTATATATATATATGTGTATATGGTTGTGTGTTGTGTTTGTCCCCCTAGCATTGCTTGACAACCGATGCGGTTGTGTTTACGTCCCCGTCACTTAGCGGTTCGGCAAAAGAGACCGATAGAATAAGTACTGGGCTTAACAAAGAATAAGTCCGGGGTCGATTTGCTCGACTAAAGGCGGTGCTCCAGCATGGCCGCAGTCAAATGACTGAAACAAGTAAAAGAGAAAGAGATGCAAACTCTCGGCAGTTTCTAATGATGTAGTCAACGCACATAAATATAAACATAGTCACTAATCATCCGAAAAACGTCGATGGAGAATTCTTAATATTGACGTCAGTTTCAGCAATTTCCATTGCCTCATCAGTTAAAACTGGCTCGAAATTTCGGACTTGCTTCTCTATTAGTAGATATGTATTCGTCATCCAAATTAATGGATGATTCGCTAATGTGAATACAAAAAGATAATATAAACAGCAGTTTGTAATGTTTCACCAAAAACGAAAATTATGATTGTCACGAAATGTGATTAGTATGTTAGAAACACCTACATTCCTAGAAATAAGAGCTAAAATGCTAATATATATGTGTATACACACATACACATATATATACATACATCTCTCTATATATAAACGGCAGTTTGTCTGTCTGTGTGTCTGTCTGTGTGTCTGTCTGTGTGTCTGTGTGTCTGTCAGGTTGTACCCTCACCCTGACCACGGCTTTCAACCGATTCTGATGAAACTTGACACACACATAGCCCAATGTCATAATTCAAAACTAACGCAGCGAAAATTTTGAAAAGTTCCCCCAGTTCTGAAAAAAATCGATAAATTCGACATGGGGTCGAGAATCAGAAACACAAACCACAGACTGTCTAGGGGACGCAACTCGACCTTTTTAACTCTCAAAAAAATTTACCATAATTTTTTTTCCATTTCTTTCTATTTTTTGGCTATAACTCTCTAAAAATGCTTTATAGTTATTTCCCTTACAAACCCGAGCAACGCCGGGCGATACTGCTAGTACATATATAAACATGTATATACACACACATACATACCAATATATGTACAGACACAGAAGTTCAGAGAAATTTTAACGCAGAATTTTATTTTCCAGGCAAATAAATAACAATACAAGGTATTTATTTCCACATATATATTGAATTCTATTTTTAGCCAATCTGTTTCGGTATAAAATACGTCGTCAGTGCAAGTGTTTCAAGAGTTATGCTATTTTCGATTAGTTCGAAGCGGGGGGGGGATGGAATTATATGAGAATTGTTTCAGTTCATAGACACAAGCATGGCTGTGAGGTAAGAAGTTTGCTTCCCAACCACATGGTTCCAGGCTCAGTCCCACTGCCTGGCACCTTGGGCAAATGTGAGTTGATTTGGTAGATGATACATGTGGGTTTTTGTGCCTGTGTTTGTCCCCACCACCTGACAACCGGTATTGGTGTGTTTACGTCACCGTAACTTGGCGACTTCGCAAAAGAGACCGATAGAATAAGCACCAGACTTTACAAAAACATAATAGTTGATTCATTCGACTGAGATTCTTCAAGGCGATGCCCCAGCATGGCCGCAGTCTAATGACTGAAACAAGTGAAAAATAATCAAAAGATTCAAATTGAGTTGTCTTGTTTTTTAGATTGTTGGAGAGGGAAAAAAGGTTGCACGTGCCATCCAGAATAAAACTGGTATTTAATATATCGATATCTATTTGTTGTACCGCACAGTACCAGAATAGAGTAGGAGCACGATTTTATTTATTTATTATTATTTTTTTTAGTAGTGTAAGCGTAAATATAGAGAAACACACAGACACATAAATACTTGGCGTGGTTCATCGACATTTAGTCAACATATCCAGTCATGTTATTGAAATGGAAATCCTGAAGGCAGTGTGTGTATTAATACACACACCACACACACACACACACACATTTCGGATACAATTCTCTTCAGAGAATTCTTTCAACAGAATGGTAAAATGAAAAATCAAAAACCGAAACACGTATTTAAAAAATAAATTTAAGGATTAGCTTAATCTATAAATTTATTTTGATACGTGTTTCGATTTATGATTTGTGATTATACGAGTCTTTGTTCAAAGAGCTCTCCACATGTGGTGTGTGTGTGTGTGTGTGTGTGTGTGTGTGTGTGTGTGTACAGGCTTCTGTACAGTTTCCGCCAACCAAATTTCAGTTATACATTATTGGTCAATCTCATGATTATAATTGACGTGAATTATCCGTGCACCACCCAATGGGATCGAACCAGGAACCGTATGGTCGCGTTAAGAACTTCTTAAGCAACACACCGATGCTTGCATTATGTGTCACACTGTCTCTCTTCTCAATTCGTCCATCAGATTCACCGTATCTCAGTTGTCACCCCTTTGTCTGTCTGTCTGTCTGTCTGTCTGTCTGTCTGTCGGACTGTCTGTCTGTCTGTCTATCTAAGCCTCTTTCTCCCTCTCCCTCTCTTTCTCTCTCTCTCCAGTGCCTGATACTTGAATGCGAACACTCACACACACACACACACACACAAACACGTACGTAGGCACACGAGTGCATACAGAGAGAGAACCACATGCACAAACACGTAAATACACACCAGATATAACTCAGACACACAAGCACACACACACACACACATACACACACATACACACACACACACACACACCAATACATTATATATATATATATATATATAGAGAGAGAGAGAGAGAGAGAAAGAAAGAGAGAGAGGAGGGGGAAGGTGTGTGAGTGTGCGTGTATACAGAGAAAAAGGCAAGGAGAGAGAGAGAGAGAGTGACAAGTACAAGTAGACTGGCACAGACAATCAGCAGCGCCACCTACCTTACTTCTTGACATAGAATAATCAAGACTGTACCCTCTGACCTTGACCTCTACGGCAGCTTCACTCTCGGAACAGCAGCAGCAGCCGTCGAAGTATCGGAGGTCAAGGTTATTTAGACAGCTCACCCACCCCACGCCGTTGTTTCTCGGCTTTACTCCATCCCTTCCACCCTCCATGTGGTGGTGGTGGTCGTCATGGTCATGACTACATGGTTGTGGTGATGATGATGATGGTTGCAGTGGTGGTAGTTTGAAAGGAATGTTGGAGTTGATGGCGGCGGGGTGGGCGTGATAATAACTCCAATGGTCGCGGGGGGGAGGAGGGGCTGATGGTAGTGATGGTGATGAACCATCACCACCATCATCATCTCTACCAAACTGAAGCTGGTGTTTCTATTGTCAGTTGCAGATCAGATTCAACATACGATCAAAGACAATCCATTTGTGACCACCTCGTTCTATTAATAATATTCCTTTGAATGTACTCTCTACTCGCACAAGATGCTCCTCCTCTTCTTACAATGACATCCTCCACCCCCACCCCATCAGTCGTTTACTGTTACATTCGCGCCGTTTACCCTCCCCCACCCCCCGGTTCCACCTCATTTTCCTACATCACTTCCATCTCTTATCCTCCTCAACTTTCCTGGATTCTCCCCTCTTCCTTCTAGTCCACACTTCCGTCAACTATCGCCATACTCATCCCTCAACCTTTCCTTCTTCGTTACAACACACATACTTAATGCCACCACATCACATTTACCCAGGCTTATCACAAACATGTAAA
>NW_021824290.1:20000-21030 GCF_006345805.1 Octopus sinensis | reverse complement strand
TTGAACTCAGAACGTAGCGGCAGACGAAATACCCATTTCTTTACTACTTACAAGGGGCTAAACTCAGAGAGGACAAATAAGGACAGACAAGCTGTTTAAGTCGATTATATCGACCCCAGTGCATAACTGGTACTTATTTAATCGTTCCCGAAAGGATGAAAGGCAAATTCGACCTCGGCGGAATTTGAACTCAGAACGTAAAGGCAGATGAAATACCTATTTCTTTACTACTTACAAGGGGCTAAACACAGAGAGGACAAATAAGGACAGACAAGCTGATTAAGTCGATTATATCGACCCCAGTGCATAACTGGTACTTATTTAATCGTTCCCTATAGGATGAAAGGCAAAGTCGACCTCGGCGGAATTTGAACTCAGAACGTAGCGGCAGACGAAATACGGCTACGCATTTTTACAATAATCTGAGAACAATCAAACCTTATTTATTTGACAAAAGCTCTTTGGAAACCCATCGAAGAAACTGTTACTGTTTTGAGATGCTATTCGTGACTGATTATCCAGTTTAACATCACCATATGGCTGTTGGACGCTTTTAGCCTTGTCCATCGTTTTGTAGGCATTTAGCAGGTCCCGAGTCTGAAAGTAACTTCCTCGCATTCACTCACCAATGACGGAAGCCCTTAAATGATTCATGGGGTTGGGGGTTATCTTGTCTTCTCTGATATTTACGTAAGAAATGTCCTGACAACAGACTATGTATAGCTCTGTTGACAAAATGACAGAAACAACCAACCATTTTGCAAATTGTTCAGCAACACTGATCACTTGCATATATCATATTTAGAATAGTCTATAATGCTTTTAGTTTTTTAACTCATGTTTCCAAACGAAACGATCCAGCCTCGGCCCACAGGCAGCTATCTCTTCTCTATGTACTTATTTTCTATCGCTATTATAACAGCTTATGTTCCTCGCAGCTGGCTTCACTTGTATCTCTTCTCAGGCTCACTATGCCCACTCGGTTCGCTCATCTCTCCACCACTTTCCACTCTTGTTGGGCCCAACTTCC
>NW_021824290.1:7500-15000 GCF_006345805.1 Octopus sinensis | reverse complement strand
GGTGGCTTCCTCAACAAGAAAACGAAAAGTGGGAAACAATGGTGACCCACTAAAAGACCCGGAAGCTACGGGAGAAAGAGTGGACCCGGCGTGTGCAACGCCGGAACCTCAACCTCCCGTGGCCCAGGGTAAAAAGAAAAAAAGAAGAAAAGAAACGGGACGCCGCCAGCGGATTGTAACACGCAGACGGCGTCTCCCATGTGTCCTCCGGCGGTTGTGGGGCCGGAGAAATATTATGTGGTCCTCTTCCACAAAGGAGGTACACTAGAGAATGAAATAGGTAAGATGAGGAAGAGAAACCAATGGGAGGGACTTCGGTCCTGCATGGAGTATCCCGAGTGGCCTTCGCAGCTGGCTGCGGAGGTCCTACTCGAAAATGATATGTGCAGGATCGAGAATTCTTTCCCGGAGGATCTCTTGCAAGTTATGCGGGGGCCTGACGAAGAACGATTGCGTCATTAAAGCAAGAGCGTTCATCGGTCAGGTAACGTGAACCTGTATTTGGGTTATATTGCGATAGAGGTTTACTGCCTCTGGAAAAACTTTTGAAATTGTAAATTGTAAAATTTGGAATTTTTTTTGAAACTTGAATTTTTGTAAAATTTTGGAAATTTTGTAAAATTATTGGAAAAAAAAAAAGAACATTGTTTTAGAGAAGCAAGAGTCGGCGGGCGCTTTTTGACTTCTCCCATCACCATCTTCATCCACCACCACCATCATCCATTAATGTCTTTGTCCAGCCCGTAGCTACTCTGTGTGCTGCCCTAGTGGCAAAATTGTTGAAATAAAGTAGCTTTCTTACGAACCACATGGTTCCGAGTTCAGTCTCACTGCGTGGCACTTTTTGCAAGTGTCTTCTACTAGAACCTCTAGCCGACCAAATCCTTGTGAGTGGATTTGGTAGACGGAAACTGAAAGAACCCCGTCGTATATATGTATATATATGTATGTGTGTGTGTATATTTCTGTTTGTGTGTCTGTGTTTGTCCCCCCAACATCGCTTGACAACCGATGCTGGTGTGTTTACGTCCCTGTACCTTAGCGGTTCGGCAAAAATGACCGATAAATAAGTACTAGGCTTACAAAGAATAAGTCCTGGGGTCGATTTCCTCGACTAAAGGCGGTGCTCCAGCATGGCCACAATCCAATGACTGAAAAAAGTAAAGTGTATAGGGTATGAAGGAAAATTCTTTGTCGCTGGTTTTGCACTTGTTTTGGTGTTCCAACCACTTCGTGAAAGCATTACGGAAGAGCTCCAAAGTGACCAGAACCTTTGTCACAGCAACGTTAATTTTCAAAACGAACGCCCCTGAGGTCCTTCAGCTAGAGGAAAAAACCAAAGGTCATTGGGAGCAAGGTATGGACTGTAAGGAGGGTTTTCGAAGTACTGAAGTCCTTTTCTGTTGGTTACGAGGATGCTCAGTACTGAGTATTTTGGGAACAAAATTTGCATAAATGTTGCGCATGCTCAAATCCTCATGAATAGTTCTGCGTAAAGTTGTTACACAAACTCCTAACTTTATGTTTATTGTCAATGTAGACGCACGACGGTCCTCACTGAGAACATTGCAAAGTTTCTCAACCAGCTCTGGTGTTCCGACATTCCCGTATCATGAAAATTGTTCGAAAACATTTGTTCGAAAGCAATAATTCGAAAACAATTATTCGAAAAACATTTTTTTTTCAAAAAAAAATATCATTTGTGTATTTGATTTTTAATTTTATCATTTTTGCTTAAATGAAATAAAAAATTTAGAGTAATTAACATTTCGTATAATTGTCCCTTTGAATAACTTTCATTCATACAATTTCCCATTCGAACAAATGTTTTTCGAATAAATGTTTTTCGAATAATTGTTTTCGAACAATTATTTTCGCACGATGTTCATATAATCGACATCCCTCTCGCTCCCACACCTCACATCGCTTCTCACCTTTCTTATATCACTGAACCACTTGCGTCAACGAAAACGTCTACCCATAAGTAGTCCGGAGTATTTCATCAGTTTTTGTACCGTTTATGCCCGTTTATGACGTTTGGAAGCATAGCGAGCTTCCAAACGTCCCGACAGCATTCTGCTAACTAAACAGTGTTTAGTTGTGGGTATTGAAGATGGTGTTATAACTGTATCCCTGAATAACAGAAGGTACAATAATCTAGAAGAGCTATAACTTCAAGAATGCACCTTGTAGATATATATATATATATATATATATATATAGGCGCACGAGTGGCTGTGTGGTAAGTAGCTTGCTTACCAACCACATGGTTCCGGGTTCAGTCCCACTGCGTGGCACCTTGGACAAGTGTCTTCTACTATAGTCTCGGGCCGACCAAAGCCTTGTGAGTGGATTTGGTAGACAGAAACTGAAAGAAGCCCGTCGTATATATGTATATATGTGTGTGTGTGTGTGTGCGTGTGTGTTTGTGTGTCTGTTTGTCCCCCTAGCATTGCTTGACAACCGATGCGGGTGTGTTTATGTCTCCGTCACTTAGCGGTTCGGCAAAAGAGACCGATAGAATAAGTACTGGGCTTACAAAGAATAAGTCTTATTTCGGCCAGAGTTCTTTCGTCACACTCCTGTGACCGCATCAGTGGTCCTTTGCCTTCTTCTGTCTTATTTGTGTGTCTCTCCTTACTAACCGTCAGCCATTTTGTATTACTATTGTATGTGTCTTCATTTGCGCATGCGTATATCTCTATGTGCGTCTATATTTAGTAAGTGTGAACCCAGAACTATGTGGCGTGGAAGCAAGCTTCTTACCACAGAGCCACGCTTGCGTCTATATATATATATATATATATATATATATATATATATATAGAGAGAGAGAGAGAGAGAGAGAGGGAGAGATAGAAGATACGCATAAGCGCGCGGGCATGCACGCACGCACTCACACACACACAAATGCACGCGCGGCGCGCCTTTTATTGAAAATAAAAGATTTCTCGAACGAAGAAGGGCTATGAAAGCAGCTAAGAGAATCGGACAAGTACCCTTAGAAGACGAAAAAAATGCAGACAGTTTTTCTATGACCTTTGGTTGTTCCTCTAGCTGCGTTTGAGAACTCCTTTATTTTCCGAAGAATACGAACCCTCTCGGAGCTTCTAAGCTTGCTTACAATATACATACATGTATATACGACTACATGCATTTACGTGTGTGCATGTTTATGTATGTGTGTATGTATGTGTGTGTGTATGTGCGTGTGTGTATATTCATATATATATATATATATATATAATACACATATATGTGACACACACACATACACACACACCACACACACACACACACACACACACACACACACACACATATATATATAATATATATATATATATATATATATATTATATACATATATATATATATATATATGTACATTTCAATATGTGAGCGCGTGTGTATCGTTGGCGATTTTCTTTCTCCGCCTTCCCTTCTTTGGACTTTTTCTACATTTCTGACGAAGAGCTCCGCTCGAAACGTTAAATCGTCTTTCTTTTCTTTCCTTTCGCGCGTCCAATAACACTGTACTTATTCCACGGCCTCGCGTTATTGTTTTTTCTGCTTGTTCATGTTTGGATTTATATATATATTAATTATAATATATAGATATATATATAATATATATATATATATATATATATATATATATATACATATATATACAGGGCGGCCCAAAAGTAAGTTTACAGTTATCCAACTATTCCTTTCGCATTCATATTTTAACAGTTTGATCCTAATTATTAAAAAGGTTTGAACCCATTATTCTATGCTGATTTAGTTTTATATATATATATATTATTGTTGTATTTCGGGATGGTCAATTTTTTTACGCCAAATAAACACTCGTTTATTACTGTTCTTATTCTAATTCGTCTAGCCGGTTCTGAAGATGTCACAGGTTGGGTGGCCTTTCCATATATTTTCAGTCAATCAATCGATCAGTTGACAAGATTGAACCATGAATACATTCAAACGCTCTAATAATTGAATTATTTCTGCCGATTTTCTACACACACACACACACACACACACACACACACACATACACACACACAGACATACAAATATACACACATACACACACACATACACACATACACATACACACACACATACACACACATACACATACACACATACACACATACACACACACATACACACACTCATACACACACACATACACACACATACACACATAGACACACATACACAGACACAGACATACATACACATGCACACACACACACACATACACACACCCACACGCACACATATACATACACACAGAAACGTTTTGTACACGTAGGTGCAGGCGTTGTTGTGTAGTAAGACATTTGTTTTCTGCCAATATGGTTCCGAATTCAGTCTCACTATATGGTAAACTGAGCAAGCTTCAGGCCGATCAAAATAGTTGTATTTGAAGACGGAAACTGAAGGAAGCCAGTTGTGTGTGTATATGCTAGGGGGACAAACACAAACACACACACACATACATATATATATATATATACATATATACGACAGGCTTCTTTCAGTTTCCGTCTACCAAATCTACTCACAAGGCATTGGTCGGCCCGGGGCTATAGCAGAAGACACTTGCCCAAGATGCCACGCAGTGGGTCTGAACCCGGAACCATGTGGCTCGTAGGCAAGCAACTTAACACACAGCCACTCCTACGCCTATATATATATATATATATATATGTGTGTGTGTGTGTGTGTATGTGTGTGTGTGTGTGTGTGTGTGTGTGTGTGAGTTTGTGTGTGAGTGTGTGTGTGTGTACTTAAGTACATCTGTGTATCTATCTTTGTGTCTGTGCTTGTTTCTCACTCCCACTTGACAACCGGTGTTGGTGTGTTTACATTTCCGTAAATTAGAGGCCTGTGGAATAATTACCAGGCTTTGAAATAGTACATATAGATGCATATACATGTTTTATTTTTATCTTTTAACTTGTTTCAGTTTTTAGACTGCGGCCATGCTGGGACGAATTCACCCCAGTTCCTATTACCTTTTGAATATAATAAGTACTGGTACTCATCCTTTGGTCGGAGAGCTTGGTCCAGGGACGTAAACACATCAACACCGGTTGTCAAGCTATACACAGTCACACACAGATATACATACATATACAATGGGCTTCTTTCAGTTTTCGTTAACCAAATTCATTCACAAGGCTTTAATCAGCTCTAGGTTATAATAGAAGACAATTTGGGCAAGGTGCCACGCAGTGGGACTGAACCCGAACAATGTGGTTAGAAAGCAAACTCCTTACCACAGAATCATGTTTGCTTCTATATATATATATATATATATATATATATATATATATATGTACATACATACATTCATACATACATTCATACATACATACATACACACACACACACACACGCACATATATATATATACATATACATACATATTCTCACATACACACGTATATATGCTCATATATATTTAATCACACAGACACACACGCTCTGGCAGACATGAAAACAGTCAGAGAAAGTGAAAGAGATAGTGAGTCAGAGGGAGGGAGAGAAGGTGGGTGAGAATGAGTACGAAATCGACCCAAAGTCTTTTGATAGGAAGTGTCATTGGGTACCCAGGTGTAAAGTTCACTTATCGTATTTTACGGAACCAAGAGAATAGTTGAGAAGACCGCGTTGCTATGAAGGAAGGACTTGTACATATAGAAATATAAATGTTTATTAAATTGCTGTATCTTTACTGCGTTGGTGCGTACGTCTTGTATGTAGGTTCGTCGTTGTATTGTGTCCGTGCGTGTATTGTTGTGTAAACATGTGCCTGCATACATACAGACAGACAGACAGACATACGTACATACACACAAACCACACACACACATATATACACAAACACATATATAAAAAGGCGCAGGTGTGGCTGTGTGTTAAGAAGCTTGCTTCCAAACCACATAGTTCCAGTTTCAGTCCCACTGCGTGGCACATCGGGCAAGTTTCTTCTACTATAGACTCGGGCCGACCAAAGCCTTGTAAGAAGATTTGGTAGACGGAAACTGAAAGAAGCCCTCATATATAATAATAATAATGATGATGATAATAATAATAATAATAATAATAATAATAATAATAATAATAATAATAATAATAATATTAGGGAATAAATATTATTCCAACCTTACAGGTAAAATTCAGTATAATAATATTAGACCGAATTTCGTAATATATAATATATAATATATGTAAATAAGTAACTTAGAGACGAACCTAAAAAAGTTTAGGAATTTGACCTGAGGAGTGACTGCTTTTGGGAGTAAAATCATTTTCCCGTTCTAATGAACTTGGATATGGTTCTCTTATACAAGTACTTT
This sequence comes from Octopus sinensis, assembly GCF_006345805.1. Lineage (NCBI taxonomy): Eukaryota > Metazoa > Mollusca > Cephalopoda > Octopoda > Octopodidae > Octopus > Octopus sinensis. The sequence goes on along the minus strand of NW_021824290.1, from coordinate 8,626 downwards.
TATACATTATTTTATTGTATTAATTTTATTGTTCAATTTATAATTTATTTGACTTTAAATTAATATTTTTATGACGAATGTTTCTTTGTATGGTATTCACTGTGATTTTAAAAGTATTTGCCCTTATATATTATATGATTGTAATAATCTTACTGTTCAATATTACATATTATTAAAATTTTAGATTAGAATTCTGTATGTTATATGTCTCACAGAACGGCTTTGGACGGGTTCTTTGACTGAGTTGTGGAGTGGTGGTTCATCTCTAATATATATATATAATATATATATATATATACATGCATGCATGTATAATTTTATGTGTGTTTGTCTTTGCGTCTGTATTTCTTCCCCTTGTTTTTTTTTAAAAAGGCCTAGGGTCGTTTTGTTCGACTAAAACCCTTCAAGGCGGTGCTCCAACATGGCCGCAGTCAAATGACTGAAACAAGTAAAAGAATAAAAGAATATAAATATATATATATTTATCGTTCTCTCGTTGTTGTTTTTTGTGTTTGCTGCACTTCTTTTTTGTGATTTACTACGAGGGACGTTCAATACGTAATGCCTCTGACCCACTTTACATAGGAATCACCCCGAGTTACGCATTTCTCCCATCGTTTGATGCAGCTCTGGAGACCGTTTTTGTAGAAGACCCCCAGCTTGGTCCTCCAAGCACGACATGACTTCAGAAAACAAGGCTGCATCATCTGGGAAACGCTATCCTTTCAAAAACGATCTCATGGCTGGGAAGAGGTGAAAATCAGAGAGTGCAAGGTCAGGAGAGTAGGGGGGTGGAGTTCATCAAAAGTCTCCCGTGGTGTGCGTCCTTTCAAATACAAAAACCGGATCACTGCTCGACACTCAACAGGCTCCATTTCACACTTGACTCAGTTCAAACACCTGTAAATAAGAAACCACAATTAGTTCAGAGCTGTAATTTGCCACTTAATCTATGGAGATATAAATAATTGCACATGCAAAATTTCAGCTAGATCAAACAACTGCAAGTGGGTCAGGGGCATTACTTATTGAACATCCCTCGTATATATATATATATATATATTCTCAGACACATGCATGCAAACATATATACATGCATACATACATACATGCACAAATACATGCA
>NW_021824289.1:5000-19987 GCF_006345805.1 Octopus sinensis | reverse complement strand
TGTCGTATATATATATATATATATATATATATATATATATATATATATATATATATATATGTATGTGTGTTTGTGTGTCTGTGGTTGTCCCCCTAGCATTGCTTGACAACCGATGCTGGTATGTTTACGTCCTCATCACTTAGCGGTTCGGCAAAAGAGACCGATAGAATAAGTACTGGGCTTACAAAGAATAAGTCCCGGGGTCGATTTGCTCGACTAAAGGCGGTGCTCCAGCATGGCCGCAGTCAAATGACTGAAACAAGTAAAAGAGTAAAGAGTATGGGCTTTTTTCAGTTCTCATTAATCAAATCCACTCACGACACATTGGCTGACCCAAGGCTGTAGTAGAAGACACTTGCCCAAGATACCATACAAAGGGACTGAACCTGGAACCATGTAGTTGGGAAGCAAACTTCTTACCACACATATATGCCGGTGTCTGTATCTATATGTATGGCAAAGTTCTTACAATTTCTAGTCAGAGGTATTTATGTACAGTACTATTTCAGCCTTTTTAAAAACCTTCAGCATGACTTAACCAGTAAATTTATAATTAACTAAATTGGTTTCATATTTTGGCACAAGGCCAGCAAATTTGAGTGAGGGGTTTAAATTGATTACATTGACTCCAGTGTTCAGCTGGTTCTTATTTTATCGACCCCGAGAAGGATGAAAAGTAAAGTCAACCGAAGCAGAACTGGAACTCAGAATGTAAAGATGGACAAAATGCCACTAAACATTTTTATCCAGCACAGTTAATGATTCTGCCAGTTAATTATTTATTTCTTTACTGCCCACAAGGGGCTAAACATAAAGGGGACAAACAAGGACAGACAAACGGATTAAGTCAATTACATCGACCCCAGTGTGAAACTGGTACTTAATTTATCGACCCCGAAAGGATGAAAGGCAAAGTTGACCTCGGTGGAATTTGAACTCAGAACGTAACGACAGACGAAATACCTATTTCTTTATTACCCTCAAGGGGCTAAACATAAAGGGGACAAACAAGGACAGACAAACGGATTAAGTCAATTACATCGACCCCAGTGCGAAACTGGTACTTAATTTATCGACCCCGAAAGGATGAAAGGCAAAGTTGACCTCGGCGGAATTTGAACTCAGAACGTAACGACAGACGAAATACCGCTAAGCATTTCGTCCGGCGCGCTAACGTGTCTGCCAGCGCGCCGCCTTTTAATTATTAATTAGCTATATTACATTACAAAGAGAGACATTAGGAGTAAACTTAAAGATTCCGGAGGAAATTCACGGAATGAACAAAAAATAGTCAACCATGACCACCATTTAAGAAAATAATGATAATCAAGTGAATGAACGTACGGTGGAGAGGCTGCCTTCCTTGAGCTTCTGCTGTTGATAGACCTTCTTCTTTGTGGTCTTTCTCTCCACACGGCGATTGTCTATGTTGCTATCGGCAGCAGTTATTAACTTCTGCAGATCCTGTGTCTTTTTCTCGCGTTCCTTCTTACGAAGTTCGATCTTCTTCAGTTCAGCAATCAGGTGTTCCTCTTCCTCGACCTGTGGTTAAAAGAGAGGGAAGAGGTGGGTAGTGAGAGATATTTTTGATGGATGGGTTAGTCAGATAGAGAGATAGAGAGAGAGTGAGAGAGAGAGACAGGTGTACTGGATGAATGGATGGATGGATGGGTGTGTGGATAAGTTTATAGGTAGATAGACAGACAGAGAAATAAATGGATGGACAGACGAGCAAATAAACAGACAGAAGGATGGATGGACGGATGGACAGACAGACAGAAATGGGTGGACAGATGGATGGATGGATAGAAAGATAGATAGATCAATAGATAGATAGATAAATAGATAGATAGATAGACAGACAGAGAAATAGATGGATGGAGAGACTAGCAAATAAACAGACAGAAGGATGGATGGACGGACGGATGAATGGATGGATCAATGGACAGATGGACAGACAGACAGATATGGGTGGACAGATAGATGGATGGAGAGAAAGATATGTTTCTTTATTAGCCACACAGGGCTGCACACAGACAGGACAAAATTACATGGTAGAGCTTTTCTTTGGGGGGTAAAAGAAGGGGGTTTGGTTTTCAATCAAAAGGGATCGTAAAGGGAAAGAAAGAGGACAAAAAAGGGGGGGATTTTTTTTTTTTGGAGAGAAAGATAGATAGATAGATAGATAGATAGATAGATAGATAGATAGACAGACAGCTCGATAGATAGACAGATAGATAAATATATGGATGGACAAACTAGCAAATAAACAGACAGACAGATAGATGGATGAATGGATGCACAATGAGTGGAGGGACAGACAGACAGAGACAGGTAGATGGATGGATGGAGAGAAAGATAGATAGACAGACAGATAGATAGATAAATAGACAGACAGACAGACTGATAAACAGACAGAGACTGCTTTCACAAACGACAATACTAAAAATGAACCTGACTGCTCTCAAAAAAAAAAACAAATAAAAAATCTGGAAAAATAATCCAGAATCCTTGTCCGATACCGGATCAATCTCAAAATTTAATCAGTTTGTGTCAGTCACGAGGCCAAACATCTCTGAAAGTTTCATCCAAATCCATTCAGCGGTTCTTGAGATATCTTGTCCACGGACAAACAAACAAATATCACTGAAAACAATACTTTCGCTTTCAGTAAGGCAGAGGTAATAATAACAAAATATACCCATGCTTGCATTTGGTTGATTCTACTCACCAATTTAGGGGTTCGGTTAAACAACTTGATCAACTGTAACTTCCGTTTTCTTTCATGACTGGCATCAAAGACCCAAATTTTGGGTTCTGGGCCTTGGGTGGCTCTCACCTGTAAAACAAAGGGTAGCAGGTATATATTCTTTTACTTTTATATTCTTTTACTTACTTCAGTCATTTGACTGTGGCCATGTTGGAGCACCGCCTTGAAGAGTTTTAATTGAACAAATCAACCCCAGGAGTTATTTTTCTCAAAGCCAAGTACTTATTCTATCGGTCTCTTTTCCCAAACCGCTCAGTTACGCGGATGTAAACACACCAACACAGGGTGTCAAGTGGTAATGGGGCGACTTAAACATACACAACAATATATACACATATATATATATCTATATCAATCTATCTATATATATATCAACAATAACAAAGGGTAAAATTAATTAATTAAGAAGTAATCAATAATTTCACCAAGTAGAATTCAGTATGAAAAAAGGACCATTTCATGGTAAACTTAAGTTATACTTAATAAAAAGGGTTCAGCAAAGATTTGCTTTGCCATATACTGAAGTTTAGGAATAGCAGCCAAAAAAAGTAGAAGAAATAGCTAAGATTTTTGGCTGCTATTTCTAAACTTCGGTATGCGGTAAAGCAAATCTTTGTAGAACCCTTTTTATTAAGTATCTATATATATAATATATATATATATATCATGAGTGTGATCATTGACAGAGCAGCTAACCGGCTTCCGTGCCAGTGGCACTTAAAAGGCACCATTCGAGTGTGATTGTTACCAGCATTGCCTTACTAGCACTCGAGCCCCGTGCTAGTAGGGTATTAAGAGCACCATCTGAGTGTGATCGTTGCCAGAGTGGCTATCTGGCTTCTGTGCCGGTGGCACGTAAAAGACACCATTCGAGTGTGATCGTTACCCAACTGGAGTCTGTGAAGCCAGAAGGCTGCACCAGGCCCAGTCTGATCTGGCAATGTTTCTACGGCTGGATGCCCTTCCTAATGCCAACCAGTCCATGAGTGTAGTGGGTGGCAAACGGCCACGATCGGATGGTGCTTTTTACGTGCCACTGGCACAGGGGTCAGGCCAGGCTGGAAAACAGCCACGATCAGATGGTGCTTTTTACGTGCCACCGACACGAGGCCAGTCGGGGCAGCGCTGGCAACGGCCAAGTTCGGATGGTTCTCTTACGTACTACCGGCACTGGTATCACAGCTGCAATTTCCATTGATGTTGATCGATTTCGATTTTCACTTGCCTCAACAGGTCTTCACAAGTAGAGTTTTGTGTCCCAAGAAGGAAAGGTATGCATAAGTGGACTGGCTACATCCCATGTAGAGGCCATGCGTTATGGTCTCACTTGTCCTGCCGGCGGATTGCTTGTGAGAAAGGAAGGAGAGGGACACACGGACACACGTATAGTTACCTTGACCAATGTGTTGCATATGTTGTAATATCGTTCCTTGATGTCCTCCACGCTTCTGTTTGGGTATTTACTGCGATCCCACCGGTCGTGAATGACAATGAAGCGGAGATCAAACCTCCGGCAGAGGTCAAACAGGTGGTCGGTCTCATGCCTCGTCCAGCTGTCGTCGTGAAGGTGCTGTTGGTACTCCAGATCAGAGTATGTTGGTACATCCACCGTCTGTAAAATCACAGATTGGAAACACATGAGAATAGAGCAGACATTGGATTGAATCAAAGAGGGTGAGGTTAAAGAATAAAGTACATTACAATAGATTACGTACAGGCACATGGCCTAGTGGTTAGAGCAGCAGACTCATGGTCGAGGGATCGCGGGTTCGAATCTCAGACCGGGCGATGTGTGTGTTTATTATTATTATTTTGTATCTGTGTTTGTCCCCCCAACATCGCTTGACAACCGATGCTGGCATGTGTGTGCTTACGTCCCCGTAACTTAGTGGTTCTGCAAAAGAGACCGATAGAATAAGTACTAGGCTTACAAAGAATAAGTCCTGGGGTCGATTTGCTCGACTAAAGGCGGTGCTCCAGCATGGCCACAGTCAAATGACTGAAACAAGTAAAAGAGACCGATAGAATAAGTACTGGGCTTACAAAGAATAAGTCCTGGGGTCGATTTGCTCGACTAAAGGTGGTGCTCCAGCATGGCCACAGTCAAATGACTGAAACAAGTAAAAGAGACCAATAGAATAAGTACTAGGCTCACAAAGAATAAGTCCTGGGGGGTCGATTTGCTCGACTAAAGGCGGTGCTCCAGCATGGCCACAGTCAAATGACTGAAACAAGTAACAGAGACCGATAGAATAAGTACTAGGCTTACAAAGAATAAGTACTGGGGTTGATTTGCTCGACTAAAGGCGGTGCTCCAGCATGGCCACAGTCAAATGACTGAAACAAGTAAAAGAGACCGATAGAATAAGTACTGGGCTTACAAAGAATAAGTCCTGGGGTCGATTTGCTCGACTAAAGGTGGTGCTCCAGCATGGCCACAGTCAAATGACTGAAACAAGTAAAAGAGACCGATAGAATAAGTACTAGGCTCACAAAGAATAAGTCCTGGGGGGTCGATTTGCTCAACTAAAGGCGGTGCTCCAGCATGGCCACAGTCAAATGACTGAAACAAGTAACAGAGACCGATAGAATAAGTACTAGGCTTACAAAGAATAAGTACTGGGGTTGATTTGCTCGACTAAAGGCGGTGCTCCAGCATGGCCACAGTCAAATGACTGAAACAAGTAAAAGAGACTGATAGAATAAGTACTGGGCTTACAAAGAATAAGTCCTGGGGGTCAATTTGCTCGACTTAAAGGCGGTGCTCCAGCATGGCCACAGTCAAATGACTGAAACAAGTAAAAGAGTATATATTGGGCTTCTTTCAGTTTCTGTTGACCAAATCCACTCACAAGGCTTTGGTTGGCCCAAGGCTATAGAAGAAGACACTTGCTCAAGGTGCCATGCAATGAGTAAAGTAAAGTTCCTTTCAGAGTCATGTAGTATCATAGGGCTGGTTTCCCAGTTTCCATGGTGTAAATACTCCCCACCTGGATGGGAAGCCAGTCTGTCGCGGGGTAACTCACTTTTGCCAGCTGAGTGGACTGGAGCAACATGAAATGAAGTGTTTTGCTCAAGAACAAAACGCGTCGCCCGGTCCAGGTATCGAAACCACAATCTTACGATCATGAGACCAACGCCCTAACCACAAAGCCATGCGCGTCCACACAGTGGGACTGAACCCAGAGCCATGTGGTTGGGAAGCAAACCGCTTACCACACAGCCACGCCTGCACCTGTATTTAAGAAAGCAGAAAGCACAACAAAATATGACCACCACCTCTTGTTTCATAAAGGGAAGGAATCGGTTATTTACCTTGTTGAACCTGGCAAAGGGATAGTCTTTGGCTTCGTCAGCAACCCGGCGCCAATGAAGGAATATGGTGCCGTCCTGTGGAGAGAGAAAAAGAGAGAGAGAGATATTAGAATACAGCTCTACATGAGAGAACTTATATATATGTATATAATATATATATATATTATATAATATAATATATATATTATATTATATAATATATATATATTATATTATACAATATATATATATATATTATATAATATATATTATATATATATATAATATATATATATATATATATATTATAATATATATATAATATAATATATAATATATATATATATATATAATATATATATATATAATATAATATATATATATATATATATATATAATAATATATATATAATATATATATATTATATAATATAATATATATATATTATATATATATATTATAATATATATTATATTATATATATATATATTATAATATATATTATATATATATTATACTAGCAGTATCGCCCGGCGTTGCTCGGGTTTGTAAGGGAAATAATTATATAAGCATTTTTAGAGATGTAAAGTATAATAGCCATCTCAATATGGCTAACCACAAAGGGGGAGGGGTGTTACTGTAGCTTTTTACGTTCTGAGATTTAATAATAAATTTTAGAGAGTTACTTCCCTTATATATGTCAAAAATGGATTAAAAATGGGAAAAATTGATGGTAAATTTTTTTTTAAATCGTAGACTCATCGTAGACGCGCGCTAATACCCAGACGGTCTCGATATGAATCACGACTATAAGATACCCGGTTTTGGTTAAACTGCACCGCAAAATGTGGGAGTAGTTAGGAATCTAAATCGTAGGAGACAGACACACAACCTCACTTTTATATATAAAGATTTCCTCTATTTACATAATATTGAGGTCTCTTTCTTCTTTTGTTATCTTACTGTTTTTACCAATATACATATATATATATATAATATATATATAGTTACAGAGATGTACTTGCATAGCAAGTGACTTGATCTGAGATCGTGTGCTGGAACGAAAACAGTTGCAGCGTTGAAGGTGTTTATAAGCCATTTAAGAAACACACAAAAACCGTTCGATTCACTTCAACATTTAAATTTAATTTGTCAAAATATTTTCATCGCTTTGAGACCGCGACCTGTTAGCACGATATTTTTGTCAGTGAACAGGTCGCGGTCTCAAAGCGAGGAAAATATTTTGGCAAATTAAATTTAAATGTTGAAGTGAATCGAACGGTTTTTGTGTGTTTCTTAAATGGCTTACAAACACCTTCCACGCTGCAATATATATATACACACATATATATATATGTATGTATGTATGTATGTGTGTATATGTGTATGCATGTATGTGTGTGTGTGTGCGTGTCTGTGCTTGTGATTGTCCTCCACCACTGCTTGACAACGAATGTTGGTTTGTTTACATCCCTGTCACCTAGTGGTTTGACAAAGGAAACAGATAGAATAAGTACAATGCTTACAAAAATAAAACGAGTTCAAGGCATGAGAAAGCTTGAGTTTACATGAGAAGGCCTAACAGACCTGGTAGAAACAGCAGCCAAATCTCCCTCAAATCACACCTTACTGTCTTATGTATGTATATATATATGAGCCAATGAGGGGGACCTCTACATGGTAGCTAGACCTGGTAGAAATAGCAGCCAAATTTCCCCCAAATCACACCTTACTGTCTTATCTATGTATATATGTATGTATGAGCCTATGAGGGAGACCCCTACATGGCAGCTAGACCTGGTAGAAATAGCAGCCAAATTTCCCCCAAATCACACCTTACTGTCTTATCTATGTATATATGTATGTATGAGCCTATGAGGGAGACCCCTACATGGCAGCTAGACATGGTAGAAATAGCAGCCAAATCTCCCTCAAATCACACCTTACTGTCTTATCTTTCTGCTACTTGGATATAGGTGTTATATTCGTCGTAAAAAAACTTTACTGTCACACACCCACGCACACACACACTCACCCTCACACACACACACACTCACCCTCACACACACACACACGCGCACACCCACACACACCCACTCACACACACGCACGTTAGCTTACAATTTTATTTATATATTTGCGTGTCTATGTGTTGAAAGAGGAAGTGGGAGGCAGAGTGAAAGAATCACTCACTACAGTAAGTCAATTACTTTCATTTTATTCGTTGCCCACTGTGTGTGTGCGTTTGCGTGTGCTGTAAACCAGACTAAGAAAAGCATTTGACACACACACCAGAATGTGAGTTTTCTATAAATTTTGCTTAATTGGAGTTTAAATTTTAAAAACTGGACCTGGCATTACGCGATGCATTGTACTCTTAAAAATGCAAGGTAAATTGTAATTGAAGAAATCCTATATTGTAGATTTGTATAACTCCCAAAGGGAGGCAGATAAAATCTGCCTTTTATAATAAGAGATATATATATATTATTATATTATATATTATATATATATATATATATATATATATATATTATATAATATATATATATATATAATATATAATATATATAATATATAATAATATATATATATATATATTATATATATAATATATATTATATAATATATATATATATATATATATATGAGTAAAGAAGGAGGTAAGAGGAAAAACGCAAGGGAGATAACCAACGTTATCCCATGGGAGATAATAAACATGTATTAGGCTGACACATTACACACACACATATGTAAATATGTGTGTGTGTGTAACTAATAATTATTTTCGTTAGTGAAATATATGTATGATGGTAACGAAATATCTCATAAACAATCTCTCATGTTTCGTTTTAGAACGGCAGTAATTTTATTCAGTTGAATACACGTCATTGATTGGTTGAAATTACCGAAATATGACAATTCTAACACGAAATAACTTCGTAAATATAAACTTTTCTCAAAAATGCTAAGAGCAAAAGATGTTTTATATGACACATTCTACCAGTGTCCGAAGTTTGAAAGAATTTAGTTACAAAAAATTATTTTTTAAAATCTATCAGTCAAAAGGTAAAGATCCGAAAAACAAAATGGTGTCTATTTACTCTCGAGGTGTCTGTGTACATACATTGGAAACGGAAGCACTCCGTCGGTAACGACGATGAGGGTTCTGGTTGATCCGATCAACGGAACAGCCTGCTCATGAAATTAACGTGTAAGTGGCTGAGCACTCCACAGACACGTGTACCCTTAACGTAGTTCTCGGGGATATTCAGCGTGACACAGAGAGTGACAAGGCCGGCCCTTTGAAATACAGGTACAACAGAAACAGGAAGTAAGAGTGAGAGAGAGTTGTGGCGAAAGAGTACAGCAGGGATCACCACCATCCCCTGCCGGAGCCTCGTGGAGCTTTAGGTGTTTTCGCTCAATAAACACTCACAACGCCCGGTCTGGGAATCAAAACCGCGATCCTACGACCGCGAGTCCGCTGCCCTAACCACTGGGCCATTGCGCCTCCACACATACATTACAGACTACACATATAACAGCATTAGAGAGAGAGAGAGCTAGAGAGAAAGAGAGAGAGAGAAGGAGGGAGGTTCCTTTACCTTCCGTGCTGGGTTAGTGAAGGGCATCCATTTCCAAGGGCGCACTTTCTGACTGCCAATTTTGGCTTTCATCTGTTTGTAGCCCTGGTTCACATCAGTCGGTAGAATTGGTGGGGTATCCTTCATGTATCTGGAATAAAAAACGGTGAAAGATAGAATAAATAATGCCTCGCAGTATCAACATCATCATCATCATCATCATTACACATCTACCGGAAGGAAGGAAAGAAGACCCCCTTCGGTCATGAATAACCATGGGATTGCACCTAGATGGTTACCCTCCAAGGCACAAGACCAGGCAAGGTTGTTTATGGAAGACCAGCAGTCGCCCATGCATACCAGCCTCCCCTGTCCATACCATTATATGTATATAGGGTAAGGGGTAAAGATACCCATGGGATAACACCTAGAAGGTTACCCTCCAAGGCACAAGGCCAGGCAAGGTTGTTTGTGGACCCCAGGACTTATTCTTTGTAAGCCTAGTACTTATTCTATAGGTCTCTTTTGCCGAACCACTAAGTTATGGGGACGTAAACACACCAGCATCGGTTGTCAAGCGATGTTGAGGGGCACAAACACAGACACACAAACATATACATACACATATATGACGGGCTTCTTTCAGTTTCCGTCTACCAAATCCACTCACTGGCGGTTGCACAGGCGCGAAAGTTACGTTGTTATCCTCATTCTGTAAACGGTGGCTTTTAACGGGTGGAGAGCTGAACCATCCTGGGGTACAGAGAATTCACAGTCTAGACTAGGGTCTGAAAGTTTTATGACACCATAACGGGTTACACCATGGTCCTTCTGCTTTGTGGCAGAAGTAGGAAGAAAGAGTGAGAGAAAGTTGTGGTGAAAGAGTACAGCGGGGTTCACCCCTCACCCCCGCCGGAGCCTCGTAGAGCTTAGGTGTTTTTGCTCAATAAACACACACAATGTCCGGTCTGAAAATTGAAACCCGGTGGCACGTAAAAAGCACCGACCGATCGTGGCCGCTGCCAGACTCCCCTGGCACCTGTGCAGGTGGCACGTAAAAAGCACCCACTACACTCGCGGAGTGGTTGGTGTTAGGAAGGGCATCCAGCTGTAGAAAGTCTGCCAGATCAGACTGGAGCCTGGTGCAGCCTCCTGGCTTCCCAGACCCCGGTCGAACCGTCCAACCCGTGCTAGCATGGAAAACGGACGTTAAACGATGATGATGATGATGATGTTCTTATGACCGCGAGTGCGCTGCCCTAACCACTGGGCCATTGCGCCTCCGGTTGCTGTTGTTGGAGATATTGGCAAATAAATTGATTGATGATTTACAACAGAGGAAAGAGCATGGAGAATTAAACCCAACCCTAGGGGACAGCAGGATTGATAGGGTACGGTGAGCTGGCAAAGACGTTAACACGCCGGGCGAAATGCTTAGCGGCATTTCGCCTGCTGCTAGGTTCTGAGTTCAAATTCCGCCGAGGTCAACTTTGCCTTTCATCCTTTCGGGGTCGATTAAATAAGTACCAGTTACGCACTGGGGTCGATGTAATCGACTTAACCCGTTTGTCTGTCCTTGTTTGTCCTCTCTGTGTTTAGCCCCTTGTGGGTAGTAAAGAAATAGGATTGATAGAGTACGGGTCAGAGAGAGAGAGAGAGAGAAATAGTAAATATGTCCCTACTTGTTGTCTGTCCACAACAGGCCCCATAGTTCCCTGTGCATTCCTTCAGGTCGTTTAAAGGTTGGCTCAGCTTTTTTGGTCTTGCACTGAAAATGAGGAAGTATTTTAGAAAGGTGAGGATTAGGATTAGGATTAGCATATTAAATGCACGGAGCATTAAAAGAGTGAAAATGTAGATTACAAAAGAATAGAAAGATAGGAAGACTCTTGGATAGAAGCAGACAAAAAGATGGCTGGATAGAGAGGGAAGGAGAGAAGTGGATGCATGGATGGATGAGCAAAAGGCAGACAGGTAGATAGACAGGTAGACAGGTAGACAGATAGATAGACAGGAAGAAAGACAGGTAGATAGACAGGTAGACAGATAGACAGACAGGTAGATAGACAGGTAGGTAGACAGATAGATAGACAGGTAAATAGACAGGTAAACAGATAGATAGACAGGTAGATAGATAAATAGACTGACTGGTTGTTAGATAGATAAATAGATAAATTTCTTTATTGGCCACACGGCTAAATACAGAGGGGACAATTACAATGTAGAGTTTTTCTTTTCGAGGAGGAGGGGGGGGGGGCGAAAACAAGTGGATGCATGGATGGATGAGCAAAAGGCAGACAGGTAGATAGACAGGTAGACAGATAGATAGACAGGTAGATAGACAGGTAGACAGATAGATAGACAGGTAGATAGACAGGTAGACAGATAGACAGACAGGTAGATAGACAGGTAGGTAGACAGATAGATAGACAGGTAAATAGACAGGTAAACAGATAGATAGACAGGTAGATAGATAAATAGACTGACTGGTTGTTAGATAGATAAATAGATAAATTTCTTTATTGGCCACACGGCTAAATACAGAGGGGACAATTACAATGTAGAGTTTTTCTTTTCGAGGAGGAGGGGGGGGGGCGAAAACAAGTGGATGCATGGATGGATGAGCAAAAGGCAGACAGGTAGATAGACAGGTAGACAGATAGATAGACAGGTAGATAGACAGGTAGACAGATAGATAGACAGGTAGATAGACAGGTAGACAGATAGACAGACAGGTAGATAGACAGGTAGGTAGACAGATAGATAGACAGGTAAATAGACAGGTAAACAGATAGATAGACAGGTAGATAGATAAATAGACTGACTGGTTGTTAGATAGATAAATAGATAAATTTCTTTATTGGCCACACGGCTAAATACAGAGGGGACAATTACAATGTAGAGTTTTTCTTTTCGAGGAGGAGGGGGGGGGCGAAAACAAATTTAAAAAAATAGGAACAACGATTAAAATGGATCGAAATCGTTGGGGATATATGCAAAAAATTACAAAAAGTTCCCAAGAAATATAAAAATCAGTTAGCTCTTCATTATTGTTTCAAAATTTATATAAATTTGAAGAAAAGAAACTTGACAATCAAAGAGGAGAGAGAGACAGAGAGAGACAGACAGACAGACATAGATTAAAAAATTTGTGATTGCTTACTTTTTTGTCATTCATCAACGATTTCTTAGTGACTGGTTCATAAGGTTTGTCAGTATCCAACTCCAGAATATCTCGGATGTCACAATTCATTGCCATGTTGACCAGGATGTTAGTGGTGCCGGCAGATGTTTCTGAAGTGAGAAAATAAATATAAATGAATAAATAAAAATATCTATATAAATATATATCCAAAATGGAGACGAGTACCAATGTTCCTGTGTGATATGCTTAAAAATTGTAGAGATCCTGCTAACATGAAACCATTGGTAGCTACTTCAGCATCTATATATATATATATATATATATATATATATATCATATATACACAATAGGCGCAGGAGTGGCTGTGTGGTTAGTAGCTTGTTTACCAACCACACGGTTCCGGGTTCAGTCCCACTGCGTGGCACCTTGGGCAAGTGTCTTCTACTATAGCCTCGGGCCGACCAATGCCTTGTGAGTGGATTTGGTAGACGGAAACTGAAAGAAGCCTGTCGTATATATGTATATATATATATATATATGTGTGTGTGTGTATGTGTTTGTGTGTCTGTGTTTGTCCCCCTAGCATTGCTTGACAACCGATGCTGGTGTGTTTATGTCCCCGTTACTTAGCGGTTCGGCAAAAGAGACTGATAGAATAAGTACTGGGCTTACAAAAGAATAAGTCCTGGGGTCGATTTGCTCGATTAAAGGGCGGTGCTCCAGCATGGCCGCAGTCAAATGACTGAAACAAGTAAAAGAGTATATGAATATCAAAGAAGACTTCTATGTGGTAACTAAGTCTGCTAGAAATAGCAGCCAAAACTCCTGCAGACCACACAATCTTAAATCAAGAAAAGGATTACATTAGACAATGTAGGTCCTGATAAAGGAAACATGAGACGGCCCTTACTGGTAAAACCTTTGACCATAGCTCTACTTGAACAGGGCTGACTTGGGATACAATTTGTCTAAATAAAAGACAGGATGGTCACAGCTGGGACGCCTTTAATCCATGTCTGCTGGATCAGGGCTGACCAAGAACTAAACACGAAATAATAACAAGGATGTAACATTAGATGGTATAGTCCCAGATATATTATGGCCGAATAAAAGCCAGGGTGGCCACAGCTGGAATATCTTTGACCATTGGTCTGCTGGATGAGGGCTGGCACGAGGCTAAACAATAGTAATAATGAAGAAGACATGAGATACTGTAGTCCTAGATATACTTGGAATAAATATCAGGTGTGATGGTCACAACTGGAATACTATTGGGATCTTTTCGGTTTGACCGGCAGTTTTTTAAAATAATTTCCACGTAACTAAACACTTTTAAATTTCGTATACTGGTAGAATGTGTTTATAAAACATCTTTTTCTCTTGGCTTTATTGAGAAAATTCTATGGTTTGTAAGATATTTGTTGTTCTTTTTGTCTTCAATTTCTGCAATTTCAACCAATCAATGACGTCCATTGAGGTGAAAACATTCTGTGCTGAATGAATATGTCTCTCGTTTAAGAAACAGGGATCTTTTCGGTTTGACCGGCAGTTTTTTAAAATAATTTCCACGTAACTAAACACTTTTAAACTTCGTATACTGGTAGAATGTGTTTATAACATCTTTTTCTCTTGGCTTTATTGAGAAAATTCTATAGTTTGTAAGATATTTGTTGTTCTTTTTGTCTTCAATTTCTGCAATTTCAACCAATCAATGACGTCCATTGAGGTGAAAACATTCTGTGCCGTATGAATATGTCCCTCGTTTAAGAAACAGGGATCTTTTCGGTTTGACCGGCAGTTTTTTAAAATAATTTCCACGTAACTAAACACTTTTAAATTTCGTATACTGGTAGAATGTGTTTATAAAACATCTTTTTCTCTTGGCTTTATTGAGAAAATTCTATAGTTTGTAAGATATTTGTTGTTTTTTTTGTTTTTTTTCAGTTTCTGCAATTTCAACCAATCAATGACGTCTATTGAGGTGAAAACATTCTGTGCCGTATGAATATGTCCCTCGTTTAAGAAACAAATTGGGTTTATTTACATTTGTGAAGAAAAAAAAGATACCCTTCCCCCCACCCTAACCCGAACTCTAACCCTAAAACGGATTGAAATGCAATAGATCGATTCTAGGGAACACGTTTAAAATCAAGCTTATCATAAAGGTGACTGGGTGGACATAGCCAAGAA
>NW_021824288.1:10000-17500 GCF_006345805.1 Octopus sinensis | reverse complement strand
CTACCATAGGCAGAATATCTGACAGTTTGTTAGGTACGGGGGAGGGGGTTTAGTCAATTGCATCGGTTGTTGCTTGTTCCTTCTCGAGCCAAGCCTGGCTCATAAGGGCCAGTTTCCCGGTTTCCTTGGTGTATAGGTTCCCCACCTGGACGGGACGCCGGTTCGTCGCAGGTGAGGTGCAAGATGCAGGAGGAAAGAGAGAGAGAGAGAAAGTTGTGGCGAAAGAATCAGCAGACTTTTCGCCATTACCTTCTGCCGGAGCCGCGTGGAGCTTGGGTGTTTCGCTCATAAACACAAACACCGTCCGGTCTGAGATTCGAACCCGCGATCCCTCCACCGCCTCGTCCGCTGCTCTAACCACTAGGCAATGTGCACCCACACTGCATCGGTACCGTTATCAAACTGGTAATTATTTATGGCATAAACTATTGGTCCATAAACTTTCTCCTCTTACATTGTATCTCTTTCTTTATAACGAGTAACAAATTGGTTATGAAACACATATCAGAGATAATATAAGGTTTTAAAATTAAAAAAACTTATGTTAATTGAAGATGAATAGGTGCCTTATTGCCCTCGTTGAGGTCGCAGTATTTTGATGTAGTTTTCATTAATATCGGAGATGAAATGATAAACTCATTCATTTGATTAAACAGAACTGATTATAGTAAATACAGTCGTAAAAGTTTTCTTTGTGATTAAGTTTATTAAATTTATCAATTTTAATATTTTAGTTTCAGTTACCCGAACTTCCTCATCGAGTTTGTTAACGGGGATAGGATAATAGCGAAAAGAGAAAGTAGAAATAATGAAAATTACGTTATTTTTCAGGAAGATGATGGCGGTTGTAAGTAAAATATATCCTCTTGATTTCAATGCAAATAATTGTATAACCCTATATGTGTATATGTGTGTGCATGTGTGTTTGTGTGTGTGTGTATGTGTGAAGGCGCGTGGCCTAGTGGTTAGGAGCATTCGGCTCATGATCGTAAGGTCGTGAGTTCAATTCCCGGCGGCGCGTTGTGTCCTTGAGCAAGACACTTTATTTCATGTTACTCCAGTCCACTCAGCTGGCAAAAATGAGTAGTACTTGTATTTGAATGGGCCAGCCTTTTCACACTCTGTGTCATGCTGAATCTCCCCGAGAACTACATTAAGGGTACACGTGTCTGCGGAGTGCTCAGCCACTTGCACGTTAATATCACGAGCAAGCTGTTCCGTTGATCGTATCAGCTGGGAACCTCATCGTCGCAACCGACGGAGTGCTCCTATTATTATTATACTATGTATGTGTGTATATATGTTTGTTCCTGTGTGTATGTGTGTGCGCTCGCAGCAGTGGGTTTTCAAGAAGCATTGTCTGATAAACATAAATCTTTTAAATAGTTTTTCTTTAAAGCCCAAACAATGCAAGTTGTACCAAAATATTAATAATACAAGTCAGTGGTTTATACTCTTCTCTAGTATTTCAGTATTTCGGAGCAAGGAATCCTTCTTCGGGAAATTTACGGAGAAACGGTGCTGATAACTGTTTTCGCTGCTCTCTGGTGTGTGATTATGAAGAGTTGGTTTGTGTTGCTATACACTGAACCGCAAAAGACACACGAGACGTGTGTGACTGTGAAATATGTTTTAATTTCTTTATGTCTGAGATGAATTTTGATAAATCTGATAAAGTCAACCTCTTGGATGCATTTTGACCTCAGTCTGCCGGGTTGTGGCCCTAATACCACTCGGTGTCAGACCAATACGCCTTGGGTGGCCCTACCAGAAACCGAAGTTCCTGACGGCATAGCTCTGACACTACCCGTTGCCAGTGTCGCCGCCACGGCGAGGCGGTGATGAACTTTGGATACGCATATATATATGGCTGTGTGGTAAGTAGCTTGCTAACCAACCACATGGTTCCGGGTTCAGTCCCACTGCGTGGCATCTTCGGCAAGTGTCTTCTGCTATAGCCCCGGGCCGACCAATGCCTTGTGAGTGGATTTGGTAGACGGAAACTGAAAGAAGCCTGTCGTATATATGTATATATATATATAAGTGCGTGTGCATATGTTTGTGTGTCTGTGTTTGTCCCCCTAGCATTGCTTGACAACCGATGTTGGTGTGTTTACGTCCCCGTCACTTAGCGGTTCAGGAAAAGAGACCGATAGAATAAGTACTGGGCTTACAGAGAATAAGTCCCGGGGTCGATTTGCTCGACTAAAGGCGGTGTGCTCCAGCATGGCCGCGGTCAAATGACTGAAACAAGTAAAGAGTAAAGGTTAAAGAAAATATATATATATATTATATATATATATATTATATATATATATATATATATATATATATATATATATAATTGTCAATAATAATAAGGGTATAATTAGTTAATTAGTAATTAATAATTTTACCAAGCAGTGTTCAGTATTGTAAAAGGACATTTACGATATATTTTAACATTACTTTATATCATTAGGGTTCAGAAAAATATTTTTACTTTACCACACACCGAATTTTTCGAAACAGCAGCCAAAGAATTTAGCTTAGGAGAAATAGCTAAATTCTTTGGCTGCTATTTCTAAAAGTTCGGTGTGTGGTAAAGTAATTTTTTTTTGCTGAACCATAATTATATATATATATATATATATAGCGAGAAAGAAGCAACAAGAATGGATAGGTTTTTAGTACGATCGTTTCATACAAGGACAGGTTTTATTAAAAGTTGCAAAGATTACAGCATATAAACGAGTCCCGTACTCATCAGCTAAAATACATGTAAGTTCTCTAGACATCCTAGTGTTTGAGGCTATACTCATGAAGTAATGTAGATAATTAAACAGATTTCTAAAGTTCATTAAAGTTCTTTAAAGATGATGCATAGTCTATCACAGAATTTTAAAAAGTTTGATAGCATCACAGAGAAGGTGACCTAATCCATATGAATTTCCATAGATATGATGAGGGATTATATACTCACAGAAGACAAATTTATCCATTGTTATTAGCATACAGAGAGGGTGAATTAATCCTTTGTATATATGCACAGATTCCAATGTGTGTAGATGTAAATTTCCAGAGAAATGGAGATGAATTTCATATTCACAGGCGATAAATTTTACAATGGTTGAACACAATGAGGTGGTAGGTACCAATCTTGTTATATGATTAGGTGTTTGCATATTAATCACATTACTGCTATTCACAAGAGGCTGCAGCTATTAAACTCTTAAGGTTGAAGGGTTACTAGATCGGCCAGGAATAGAGAAGGGAATAGAAGAAAAAGAGAGAAAATAATGGAGGAGGGAGCAAAAGGGGGGGGGGAAAGGGGGGACTAAAAGAGAAGAGAAAAGAAAAGAGGAAAAGGAAAAAGAGATAAGAAGAAGAAAAGAAGAAGAAGAAAGAGAAAGAGAAAGAAATAGGGAAAAGAGGGAAAAAAAAAGAAAAAGAAAAAAAAAAAGAAAAAAAGAGGGTTTAGTTATTTACAGAGAGTAGACTGTAAGTCTGGTTTTAATCAACAGGCATCTAGGAACTGGAGGGAATATTATTAATCTTTGACCAGTAAACCGTTAATTTATTGCTGTTGAAATAAGCTATGAGTTTTTAAAGAGAATCTAAAGAGATAACACAGTCAGGGGTTAAGGGGTCAGATGCTAAAATCACCAGAAAATACATTAGGAAAATCTAAGTATAATCTTATCAAAAAGTCATTAAAAATTTACTTATTTAATTTATTCATTTTATTGTCTTAAGGAGTTGTCGTATTATTCATACATTGACCGACTACAGGTCAAATCTTATAAGATCATTTTACAAGGGGTTAGGGGGGATTGTCTATCTAATGAAGATAATCATATTATCACCGAGGGAATAGCCTTATTTATTTAATTATGAAATAGAATTATGGGGCTACAGTAACTAATTATAATTTATTAGAGTTTGCTATTTAAATTAGATTAAGTTAGGAATTAAAATTAAATATTACAATTAGGATTTAAAATTAAGAATTTAAAAATTGTGAGTTTGAAATTAAGAAAGCCTCAATTAAGTAGCGAATAAGTACTATTCATTGTCTCTGTTCTCAGAAAACTGATGTAGATATAAGGAAAAAGATAAAGATAACTGTAATGTGAGAACTCTTAGTTATCTACCTTAAAGCAGTGCTATACTAGTAGAAATCAAGTTATATCTATCTATCTAGTTATGAATATTCCAATCATTAAAATATTTTAAAGTCTTCAATTTAGCGTGGACACAAAACTGACCTAGTTCGATATGGTATATCAATAAGTTTCTATGTTTACTATGCTTTAGAATTTCGTACGTCTCCATGGAGCATAGTTTGACAACCAACCCTACTATTTTTTATACGGAATTGCTCTCCTAAACTATTTCCCAATTAAGGGTGTATAATTTTTGTTATTATTTTTGAGTTCCCAGATTTTGTTTGAAAGTGTGTCGGTACCAGCTTTATGAGTAACTTAAAAGTCGAGATGTGATTGCTAACTCTGGCTAAAAATTAATTGTACAGCCAATGTACAAAATATTTGTATTCTCCGGGATATGGTACATTGATAGATTACATTATTTCCCTACATAGACCAGGTGCAGGGCATTTTGATTTTATTCTACACTACACACAGGAGAACAACTTCAGCCTTGGATTATTCTGGGTAGATGTTTAAGGTTCCTATATTTGATTATCATTTCTCTAGTTGGTACTGATATCTAAAGTATTGTTTATTTTTATTGATCCTTCCGTTTCATCATTTAGGCGTAAAGTCCTACCAAGATTTCTTATATTATCGTAATGTTATTATTATTGTTGTCTTTTTATCCAACTGTATATTATTGTATAGATATCACTGATATTTTTCATTATCCTTATTTTCTCCATTAGCCTTATTTCTATTATTTCTATTATTAACAATATTACTTCTATTAATTCGGCATTGTTATTATTACTATTAATGTTAATGTTATTAGTCTTCTGTGTTACTATTTCACCTATGTTTTGATAGTTCCTATTTGCTGCTTTATGTGTTGGTAGTATTATTGTTATTGCTATTGGTATCATTCTGATTATATATTATTTTTATTTCTATCTTTCCTGGCTAGTTTAATGTTGTTATTAATTTTAGCTATTAAGTGGACATATTTGGGAGGGTTGAATAAGAAATCTAACTGTTTTCCTAGAAATAATTCTATGATATCTATGAGAGATAGGGAAATTTTTTCAGAATTACTTTGAATTTGTTCTGTATATCCGATTGTATCGCCACAGTTGAAAAGGAATATTCAGCCATAATATATCTTTTTTATAAATTTAGGGTTCGTAGAATTACTACTATTCATCTCACCGGAGTTATTGTATTTATTACCATTATTTTTATTTTTATTTGTGTGCATCTTAGGTTTATCTACTTCAATCTTATCCGAGTTACCTATGTTCTGGTCAATGCTTCATTTGAATGTTGGGCCTGTACTCTAGATTGGCGTTTACCGTTAATTTAATTCTACTTTTATTTCGGGTTTGGTCTTTTTTGCTGCTTACTTGATACTGATAACTTCCTTATTAGGAATACGTGAGTTCTCCCCATCAACGAATGTAATCTTTGGTTGTATCCAGCCTTAGTTAACGCCGCATTATAATGCTCAGCATTGACCAGAACATAGGTAACTCGGATAAGATTGAATGAGAGTAGATAAACCTAAGATGCACACAAATAAAAATAAAATAATGGTAATAAATACAATAACTCGCGGTGAGATGAATAGTAGTAATTCTACGAACCCTAAATTTTATAAAAAAGATATATTATGGCCTGAATATTCCTTTTAACTGTGCGATACAATCGGATTATACACAGAACAAATTCAAAAGTAATTCTGAAAAAAATTTCCCTATCTCTCATAGATATCATAGAATTATTTCTAGAAAACAGTTAGGATTTCTTATTCACCCTCCCAAATATGTCCACTTTAATAGCTAAAATTAATAATAAAACAACATTAAACTAGCCAGGAAAGATAGAAATAAAAATAATAATATCAGAATGAATACCAATAGCAATAACAATAATACTACCAACAATAAAAACAGCAATAGGAACTATCAAAACATAGGTGAAATTAGTAACCAGAACAGAATGAATAATAACATTAACATTAATAGTAATTAATAAAAATGCCGATATAATAGAGAAGATATTGTAATAATAGAAATAATAGAAATAAGGCTAATGGAGAAAATAAGGAGAATGAATGAAAAATATCAGTGCTATCTATAACAATAATATACAGTTGGATAAAAAGACTAACAATAATAATAACATTACGAATAATATAAGAAATCTTGGTAGGACTTTACGCCTAAATGATGATGAAACGGAAGGATCATAATAATAACAATACTTTAGATATCAGTACCAACTATGAAATGATGATCAAAAAAAATAATAGGAACCTTAAACATTACCCAGGAATAATCCAAGGCCTGAAGTTGTTCCTCCTGTGGTGTAAGTGTAGAATAAAAAATCAAATGCCGGCACCTGGTCTATGTAGGGAAAATAATGTAATCTATAAAATGTACCATATCCACGGAGAGAATAACAAATTTTTTACATGGGCTGTACAATTAATTTTTTAGCCAGAGTTAGAAATCACATCTCGACTTTTAAGTTACGTCATAAAGCTGGTACCACCACACTTTCAAACAAAATCTGGGAACTCAAAAATAATAACAAAAATTATACCCTTAATTGGGAAATAGTTAGGAGAGCAATTCCGTTATAAAAAATAGTAGGGTTGGTTGTCAACTATGCTCCATGGAGA
Organism: Octopus sinensis; assembly: GCF_006345805.1. NCBI lineage: Eukaryota > Metazoa > Mollusca > Cephalopoda > Octopoda > Octopodidae > Octopus > Octopus sinensis. The sequence goes on along the minus strand of NW_021824288.1, from coordinate 10,684 downwards.
CGTACGAATTCTAAAGCATAGTAAACATAGAAATTATTGAATAACCATATCGAACTAGGTCAAGTTTGTGTCCACGCTAAATGTAAGACTTTAAAATATTTTAAATGATTGGAATATTCATAACTAGATAGAAGATATAACTTGATTCTACTAGGATAGCACTGCTTTAAGTAGATAACTAAGAGTTCTCAACATTACAGTTATCTTTATCTTTTTCCTTATATCTACATCAGTTTCTGAGAACAGAGAAATGATAGTATTATTCGCTACTTAATTGAGGCTTTATTTAATTTCAAACTCACAAATTTTAAATCTTAATTTAAATCCTAATTGTAATATTTAATTTTAATTTCCTAACTTAATCTAATTTAAATAGCATAACTCTAATAAATTATAATTAGTTTGTAGCCCCATATTCTATTTCATAATTAAATAAATAAGGCTATTCCCTCGGTGATAATATGATTATCTTCATAGGATAGACAATCCCCTAACACCTTGTAAATGATCTTATAAGATTTGACCTGTAGTCGGTCAATGTATGAATAATAACGACAACTCCTTAAGACAATAAAATGAATAAATTAATAAGTAAATTTTTAATGACTTTTTGATTAAGATTATACTAGATTTTCCTAATGTATTTGCTGGTGATTTAGCATCTGACCCTTAACCCCTGACTGT
>NW_021824288.1:0-5000 GCF_006345805.1 Octopus sinensis | reverse complement strand
ATTCTTTCGGGGTCAATAAAATAAGAGCCAGTTGAATATTGGGGTCAAAGTAATCGACTATCCCCCGTCTACCAAATTTCAGGCCTTGTGCCTATAGTAGAAAAAGATTATTATTATTATGAAGGATAAGTTAGCGAGCTGGTAGAATCGTTAGCACGCCATGCGAAATACTTAGCGGTATGTCGTCTGTCTTTACGTTCTGAGTTCAAATTCCGCCAATGTCGACTTTGCCTTTCATCCTTTCGGGGGATGGGTCATTAAATTAAGTACCAGTAGCGTACTAATCGACTGGGCCCCTCCCACAAAATTTCAGACCTTGTGCCTATCGTAGAAAGCATTATTATTATTATGAAGGTCAAGGCGGCGGGCTGGCAGAATTGTTAGCACGCCCGTCGAAATGTTTAACTGTATTTCGCACGTCGCTACGTTCTGAGTTCAAATTCCGCCGAGGTCAACTTTGATAATAATATTGATTAATTACATTGATACAGGATTACATATTTGTGGGTAGGTAGGTAGAGTAAATATATCGATCCTGTATTTCATGGTTATTTTATTTTGTAACGGTACTTATTTAATCGACCTCGAAAGAATGAAAGGCAAAGTCGACCTCGGCGGAATTTGAACTCAGAATGTAGAGGCAGGCGAAATACGGCTACGCATTTCGCCCAGCGTGCTAACGTTTCTGCCAGCTCTCCGCCATAAACGGAGTGGATATTAAATTACAACTGGATACGGTAGGGACATTTCAATCTTTAACACCTACACCTGGTAGAAATTAAGAAACCTATGTCAAGAAAAACAGCAAAAATTGCACGTGACAAACTACACTTTGTAGGGAAAAAAAGCAAAATGGAATTCGTCAGTAAAGTATCAAGATGCGTTTGAAAAGATAAAAAAATACTAATTTCTGATTTGTCACCAACGTATTTCGATCCTGAAATGGACATAGTCGAAGCTTCGATTGCTTCGGGTTATAGAATAGGAGCTGTCATGCTACACAAGTATAAAGAAGGAAATATGAAGCCAGTAGTTCAAGCTTCACGTTCGCTGGTAGTAGCGGAAGAAAGTATAGGGAGATAGAGAAGCAGGTTCTTTCGATTATTTTTGCGGTAAAAAATTACACAAATTTCTACACGGTAGACATTCTTTGTTACAAATCGACCATTACTATCAATTTTGGGATAAAAAAAAAAACTGATTGCCTACCCATACAGCGAACCGACAAGCAGGTTCTTTCGATTATTTTTGCGGTAAAAAAATTTATGAATGTTATATGTTGAAGTTGATATAAAGAAGAAGGGGAATTATTTTAGAAATATGACAGACGAACCTTTTTTCTAAGATAAAAATGTTTTATTTTACAACAATAAAAAGAATAACTGGGTTACAGAGAAAGGAGTAGAAGAGTAAAGTAACCAGAAAGAATAGTTACCCTTTGAGATATTCAATTCGGAAATATTTCATTCGAATATATTATATTCGTGCGTCGCGGAGTGTTTCCCATTCGTGCACCACAGAAAGCATATTAAATACATGACAGAAAAACATGTGAATGTGTGTGTGCGTGTGTGTATGGATTTGGGTGGCGGTGGGGTGAAATATCTTGCATTTACGAGTTAAACAACGATATATACTAATGAAGGATGATCTCTGAAATAAAAAATTTAGCAAGATATCTTTTTCATATTGTAAAATAGACTGAAGTGCCCTCTTTAAGATTTTGTCGAATGCGCCAGAGAGTTAACAGTGATTGGTTAAAAATACTGCAACAGAGAGGTCACTTATTGAAGTCTCACCGTATTAAAAAATTCTCCTTACTATATCACAAAAAAAATATGTACTTGTAATATACGTGTGTGATCAATAAGTACCCGGACTGTTGCTATAGTAACGAAGCTAAAGCATACTGTGATGTCACTTGGCACAGATTGACCTTCGACTCTGCTCTGTATGTGCAAGAAGTTTTTACGTTCCATCTCACTACTGCTGTTTTTCTATCTATCTATCTATCTATCTATCTATCTATCTATCTATCTATCTATCTATCTATCTATCTATCTATCTATCTATCTATCAATCCATCTATCTATCTATCTATCCTAATCTATCTATCTATCTATCTATCTATCTATCTATCTATCTATCTATCTATCTATCTACGAGTACGCCATGCCCATTGAAAAATACGAAAGGAGGATAGATTTGTTAAAAATTTATTAAAATAACTCAATACCCACACACATATCTCTCTCTCACTCCTTATCTATGTATTAGCTATCTATCTATCAACCTATCTATATTAAATATGTATGTATATATATATATATATATATAGATATATATATATATATATATATATATCTTTATATATAAAACTGAAGTTGTGTGAGTCTGTCTCCTCCGATTTAGATTCCTAACTACTCCCACATTTTGCGGTGCAGTTTAACCAAAAGCGGGTATCTTATAGTCGTGATTCATATCGAGCCCTTCTCGGTATTAGCGCGCGTCTACGATGAGTCTACGATGATAAGAAAAATTTACCATCTTTTTTTCGCATTTTTAATGCATTTGTGCTCGGTTTATATAAGGGAAGTAGCTCTCTAAATCCATTTAAAGAGATATAATATTAAAAGACACTGTATACTTGAAAACTAAGCGAAACGAAACTGTTCCGAAAGTGAACGTGTACAACAGATATCGATATTTCGTAGTTATTTTTGCTCATTAGTACCGTTAACTTGCCTCGCCTCCGAAACGAATTCTAATCGCCACTTGAAGAATATGGAAAGAGATGGATAGAAAGATTAATCTATCTATCTATCTATCTATCTATCTATCTATCTATCTATCTATCTATCTATCTATCTATCTGTCTATCTGTTTAACCCTAGGAAGCATCGACATGCTTCCTAGTGCTAAACAGCGGTGGTGTAATTCCCTTACAGTACTGTCACGTTAAGTTGACAGTATACAACCACTCTAAAATATTTATGGATTATGTATTCATGTATGAGACAATGCTTTTTGAAAACAACCGGTGTTCGCGCGCACGCAAACACAAACACACAAATACACACAGAGGGAATTATACAATCACTTGCATTCAAGGTAAGAAGATATATTTTACTTACTGCCAGATGGATCTTTCATAGGAATATCGTACTTTTCGACGTTTCCACTTTCTCTATAGGCTTCTAACGTCCAATTATTATCAAACTCGGCGCTAAAGTACAGGTAACTGAAACTAATATATTACAATTGATTAATTTAATAAACTTAAACATAAAGAAAACATTTTTACGACTTTATTTACAATAATCGGTTCTGTTTAATTAAATCAATGAATATATAATTTCATCTCTGATATTAATCTTTATATATAAAAATGAAGCTGTGTCAGACTCTGTCTCCGCTGATTTAGATTCCTTACTACTCCCACATTTTGCGGTGCAGTTTAACCAAAAACGGGTATCTTATAGCCGTGATTCATATCGAGCCCTTCTGGGTATTAGTGCGCTTCTACGATGAGTCTACGATTAAAAAAAAAATTTTTTGCATTTTTAATGCATTTTTTGCTCGGTTTATATAAGGGAAGTAACTCTCTAAAAATGCTTATATAGTTATTTCCCTTACAAACCCGAGCAACGCCGGGCGATACTGCTAGTGTTTTATATACAATTTGGGATCTTTTCGGTTTGAACGGCAGTTTTTTTCTAGCGGTGTCATATGAAATTGTCACCCAAAATTATGACCCTAGTATCGATCTATATTACCGAAATCGATTTTGTCTTTTACATATGTGGAGGATCGTTGAAATAATTACCAGTTGTCACTGTTACTGATGCAATCGACTAGCCCCCCCCCCCGCCCCCAACAAACTATCAGACGTTCTGCCTATGGAAGAAATGATTATTATTATGGAATTATAATATTATACAACAATGGGATATAAAGTATATCTGTAAAGTTAGCGTGGGCTGCGGGGTCACTCCGAAAACCTCTATCTATGACGATTTCATCTCAATCGAAGGAGAGGGGCTTTCTCCGTCCGGGTTGCGGATCCGTGGAATAAGCTGCCGGACGAGATAGTGAAGATGCCGACGACCACTCGGTTCAAAGTCTCTCTTGACCAGAAATGGCCTGAACTCTTTGTATGACCACCCTTCCTGTACATAACTTCCTGTCCCCCTACATGGCCTTGCTTTTGCTCTTTGAGTCAATAAAAATTGGATTAAATTATATACACACAGTGAAAGTGTTCAAAAGAATTACTTATGGAACAATTAGTTGAAGGTGTTAATTATGAATAAGGAGTTTGTTTATACTTCTTATTGAAAGTAAATTTCAGAATTTTCCAATTCGGATATGAATTAGAAAGGATTTTCTCATTATGCAGCCACGATGTAGAATTCATCCCTGTTCCATTGAAAGTTATAATATGACCAATTCCTATTTCCAACCGAAATTCCTTCTGGAAATAGAACATAAACTCGGATCAGTAACGAATATGAGAGAGTGAGGGAGGACAGAGTTGTAGGAAGAGAAAGGAGACTACGATGTGATATAAGGAGAGAGTAGGAGGGCGAGAAGGAGATGGAGAGGACAGTGGGGGAAAGAGTAAGACTTTGAGTGCAAGAGAAAAAGACTAGAGAAGACAAGAGAGAGGAGGAGGAGGAGAGAGAGAGAGAAGAAGAAGCGAAATGCAATGTAGCGTTAGAAAGGCAAAGCTAAGAGAGAGGGAGAGAAAGATTTGGGGTTTAGGAGGAAAAGATGGGTAACTCATAAGACAGAGAATCGGATTAAGGGCCAAGGAGTTATGATTTCGGAGTCTTTGCAAAAGTTTCGTTGCATTTGTGGGAAGTAGAAGACCCTGACAAAATCAGAAGAAAAACAAAAACAAAAGATAAAAATAGCAAGAATCAATCCCACATCAATGTCACATTGATGTCCTGTGGAGAAATGAAGGGAGACATCTGAACCGGAAGTAAAAGAGAAGT
>NW_021824287.1:7500-19206 GCF_006345805.1 Octopus sinensis | reverse complement strand
ATATATATATATATTATATATATATATATATATATATATATTATATATATATATACATACACATACATATATCTTTGAATCTATGCTTCTATCTCCACAAAGGTATACGCATGTATACTACATATGTAATATGCATGTAAACATACAAACATACATGCATATATGCATATATATATATATATGCATGTATATACATGCATAAATAAATACACATTTAATTATATAATATATACACACACATATATGTAATATGTATGTATATACATGTATAATATATATATACATTCACACCATATATGTATATATATATATATATATATATATATATATATATATATATATATATTACACAACCATACATATAAATACGCAAGCATGTGTTTATTTACACATATAATTTGGGTGACATATTTATGTATTTTAGTAAAATGAACCTCAATTAAGAGAAGGTTTTCAAAGAGAAGTTCTGTAAGAATTGGCAACAACGGATTAACAACAGACGGGCGGAATGGGGTTCTCTTGCACAAATTGAGCACCGACTGCCGTGTGTATGTATGTGCGTGTGTATCTATGTGTGTGTGTGTGTGTGTGTGTCTGTGTATGTGAGTTTGTGTTTGTATGTGTGTTGTAATTGTCAGTTTACATATATGGAGATAGGCCAGCATGGGTGTAAATAAATAGATATAGACATGTGTGTGTGTGTGTGTGTGAGTGTATTCGTGTCTATATATGGGTGAGTGAGTGCACGTTTGTGTATGATTTTGTGCAAGGGAATATGCTCGTCCACATCTTCCATACGTCAGTAAACTTATAATATATTGTATATATGTATATGTATGCGCATGCCTATGAGTGTGTGTATGTGCGTCTATATGTATATATATATATGTATGTACATATATATATGTATATATATATATATGTATATATAAATACATATATACACACATATATATACATACACACAAACACACATATATATATGCACATATATATATATATATATATATACATACATACATACATACATACATACATACATACATACATACATACATACATACATACGTACATACATACATACATACATATACATATGTATATATATATATATATATATATATATATATATATATATAATATATTATATATATATATATATATATGGAGAGAAGAACTGTTTTCCCACGCAGGAAAAATATATAGAGAATTGCATTTTTCTTTTTTTTGTTTTGGATTTTGAAAATGCACCTGAATCTCAAAACGTGTCATCGTTTTTAAATTTTGTAATAGATTTACGAGGTGGTATCAAAAGTTTCCCGGACGAGTTATGTTAAAATAACTCACTTGCCCATGTTTTAACATTATTGCCTTCAAGATAGTCACCTTGCGCAGCAATACAGTGGGTCCCAGTGTTGTTCCTGCCACTTTTGGAATCCAGCCTAGAAATCGCTCTCCGTAAGTGAGTCGAGGCCCTTCTGTGATTCGTCCTGGATCTCGACAACGGTTTTAAAACGGTGACTTCTGGGCTGCATTTTCATTTTGGGGAAGAGTCCGCAGGTGCTAAATCTGGCGAATAAGGCAAGCGCTGGAGCGACACCATGTTGTTTTTGGCGAAAAACTCACGAGTGAGGAGAGATCACTCGTCATGAAGAATCTCATTCTTTGCGTTCCACAGATTCTGTCGCTTTTGCCGATTGTCCCCCGTCAAAAGGTTGTAGTAGAACTCTCGATCGGTGGCCTGGCCCTAGGAGACGAACTTCCGATGCACAATACCCCGTTTGCCATCGGTGATGATGCTCGACACGAAGGATGGGTCATCAGCGGTACGCTCACGGAGATCTTCACAGATTTCGACGCGATGTTCCTTCTGCTCAATGGTCAGCAGATGTGGGACAAACTTGGTAGAGACGCGCCAACACATGTTCAATTTAGACGTTAGGATTGCATGCACGGACCCATACGAGAGCCCAACAACATCAGGAATGTCTTTGATTGTCCTCCGGGGATCCCCAAGCTCGAGCTGATAAATTTTTTCCATATTTTGCGGGTGACGTTCGTGGATGGTTTTCCAGTTCGTTCGTCGTTTTCCAGGAACGTTCTTCCTGTTTTTTTGAAGTGCCTGTGTCACTCGAAACACTGCATACGACCCATTGCCTTGTCGCGTAAGCATGCTCACTGTCTCTGTAGCAAGCATCGCAAGTTTAACACAAAATTTCACGTTGGCGCTTTGTTCCTGTCCATGACAAAATCGCAATCTACAGTATACACGTGATCACAAAAAGACAAATTTCACAACTTGCAGGAGCAAACACAGAGATGTCACATGGCACACTGCCTCATGTAGGTCACTGCTAGCTCTCGCTGCGCACGCAACCATGTACTGCCATCTGTTGGTATGCTGCAGAACTAGTCCGGGAACGTTTTGACACCATATCGTATTCAAATTCCAAACCGGTTTCCACAATTGTAAAAATAAATACATAAAGGGTTTTGGAGAGTTTCAAGTTAAAAGGTAAAATTCGGGTGTGTGTGTGTGTATGAGAGAGAGAGAGAGATAGTTTGTGTGCGTGCGTGTGCGTGTGTGTGTGTGCGTGTGTGTGTGTGTGTGTGTGTGTGTGTTTATCGTTAACTCCTTTTAATCTTTAGATTGTAGGCATGAAAAAATTTTAGTCGACGAAATCGAAAACAGTCGATTATAATTTTATTTTATTTTTGTTAAGCATGGAACACATTCTATCGATTTCTTTGGCCGAGCTGCTAAGTTACGAAGACATAAACACAACAATACCGGTGCTCAAACGGTGGTAGGGGATCCGAAACTCGGAGTTTTACCTTGGTTACCGAATAATTATCACATATTACATTTACAGATAAATTCCTCTATTCACACAATATCGAGGTCTCTTTCTTTCTTCTGTTATCTCACCGTTTTTATCAATATATATATACATATATCTATATATATATATATTATATATATATATACACACATACATATATAATATATATATATATATATAATTAAAGGCTCAGAAAAATCTACTCTATATGCTGAAAAGAGACGCTAAATCGTGCAGCCACTAGAGAGAGTAAGCTAACGGAAATTCATAAAACTACAGTTAGCTCTGGATTGATCAATTTCTAGTGCGTAGAAATAAGTATAGACGATCCTCATTAAGGTTCTGAGAAGGTAGAGCCGGGGGTGCCACTCCTGCTTTCCTTTGTAGTAGTAGTAGTAGTAGTAGTAGTAGTAGTAGTAGTAGTACTAGTAGTAACAGCAGCAGCAGTAGTAGTAGTAGATGTGGTGGTAGTGGAGCTGGAGAGGTGATGGGGTGGGGTGATGGCGGCGGTGGTGGTGGCTGCCACGGGGGCGGCTGTGGTGGTTGATGTTGTAGTGATGGTGGTGGTGGTGGTCGTCGTCGTCGCCGTCGCGACGTCATCATCTTCGTGTTTATTGTTTGTTTGTTTATTTGTTGTTAGCAGTGTATGTATATGTGTGTGTATGTGTGCGTGTGTGTGAGTTTGTGTCTGTCTGTGTGCTTTGGTGCGTCTGTGTGTCTGTGTGCGTGTGTGTATGCGTTATATCTCCAGTGTGTATGGCGGGTGTTCCATGGTAACCATCATGTTGATGGCGGTAATAATGAAGACGATGATGATGATGATGATGATGATGATGATGATGATGATGATGATATTCATAAGTTAAATGATAATAACGAAGAGTGGGGAGGTGACCGAAAATGTGCGAATGTTGGACTGGTGGAACAAAGATGGAAATGCAAGGACGAAGGCAAGATAGTGATGACGATGATGATGACGACGGCGACGACGACGACGACGACGATGATGATGATGATGATGATGATGATGATGGTGGTGATGGTGGTGGTGGTGGTGGTGGTGGTAGTGGTGGTGGTGGTGATGATAATGATGACGATGATGATGGTGGTGGTGGTGGGATGATGAACATCATGATAAGGATGATGATGGCGATGATGATGATGATGTCGATATTCACAAAGAGAGAACGAAACAGAAAGTGTGCGGTGTTGTGTATAGAGAAGTGAAAGACTATGACGAAGACGGAGTAATTCAAGAGAGAGAGAAGAGAGAGAGAGAAAGGGGAGAGGAGTGAGAGTGAGTAAAAAGCAGAGAGAGTGAAAATGGCGGAAATTGAGAAAGAATACGAATGAGACATAATGTATGCGCATTTGTCAGTGCATTTGTGTGTGTATATATTTGTGTATGAATGTGTGAGTGTGTCTAAATGTCTGTATACATATGCATGTGTGTGTATATCTGCGCATGTTTGTCTTTATGTGTAAGTTTGTGTATGAGTGTGTGAGAGCGTGAATGTGTGACTGTATGTGGCTGTAAGGTAATATTAGTTCAATCCATCATTTAGTCTTGAAGTCTCGATTGTTTTTATCAATTATCAGCCGCCATTTTCCCTCCATGCATAATAGGGACTTGATATAGTCACCTCACACTACACAGCACCTCTTAACACCACATCACACCGTTGCACTATACTGCATCACACTGCATCATACTGCACCACACGACACGACACTACACTATGTCACGCTACCCAAAACCACACACACCACTCCAGGCTACACACCCCACATACCACTCCACACACCGCTCCACGCTAGCACATCCCCTCACAACACAGCAAAACTACACCACACCACACTAGGAGCCATATGACGAAGCCCCTACGTGATCGCTCGAATTGCTAGAAATGGCAACTACAACCACAACTCCCTCAAATCACTTCCTACTGTTTTAGATAAAAATTACTTTTTTGTTAAACCCAACGATTCAAAAAGCCGGTTGCTCGATTTCTATGGCATATAAGTGGCCGAAATCACATTTCCACTGAATGGGACGCCGATCCGTTACAGGGCTAAAAGCCGAGCAATTTCGAAACGTGAGGAGAGGACAAGCTGATTACATCTACCCCAGTACATGACCGGTACTTTATTTCATCGAACGCGAAAGGATTAAAGGTGAAGTTCGCTGCAACTGACGGTAGAATTAGACATTCTCGGATAGTAAGAGTGTTATTTACATCGTCCTCGGTTTCAAAAGCGCGATTGCAGTTTAGGGAGTCAGCTCGTACCCTGTTTTATCCAAGTCAATTCTGGTTAGGTAGTCAGATCTATAATCAGAATTGCTGCAGTCCATCCACGGCCTTCATGTTTCATATTCAAGCAGAACACATCGTGGACTACATTACCATGAGTGTTCTTTCTTTTAAAAAATACAGTAATATTTGAGGGTAATTTGGTAGCTATTTCTTTGGTATCAGTAAAAAAATATCCCAGACACTCTGTTTTGTGAATTTTGTTAGCCTGTTTCAGCTGAGCCCCTTCTTTCCCAACACTAAAAAAAGTAAGTCACAAGTAAGGCTTCTAACCGAAGTTAAATTGTTTACACTACACGGAGTCGAACCTACGAAGCAGAATTCACTTTGCCTTGCTTTAGTTAGAAACTTCCAAACACAAAGTCTCACTCTTCGGTTCATCAATTTGCCGAAACGACCACCGCCAACGACAATAAATGACAATCAGCAAACCATCATCACAAAGCACCGTCGTCATCACCATCGTCATCACCATCATCACCATCATCATCATCATCATCATCATCATCATCATCTTTTCTTCTTCTTCTTCTTCTTCTTCTTCTTCTTCTTCTTCTTCTTCTTCTTCTTCTTCTTCTTCATCACCATCATCACCATCATCATAATCATCATCATCATCATCATCATTATCATCATCATCATCACCATCATCATCATCATCATCATCATCATCATCATCATCATCAGCAGCATCATCCTCATCATCATTATCATCACCATCATCGTTCTCATTATCCTCATCACCACCACCACCACAATCATCATCACCACCACCATCATCATCATCTTCATCATCACCATCATCACCATAACCATCATCATTATCACCATTATCACCACCACCACAACCATCATCATCATCATCATCATCATCGTCAGTAACACGAGTGGCTCTACAACCACCGTTACCGTCTCCAATACCTTACGTTAGCAACGCCACCACCACCAATACTACCCTAATCCCAACCTAGAAGCAAACACTACACCACTCCAACACCATCACTACCAGCACTGTCACCACCACCACCACAACAACAACAACAACAACAACAGCACTACATACAATATCATCATCACCATCAGCGCCAATATGACCATCACCACCTATACTAGTAGCATCACCACTACCAACACAACTACAAACAACACCATACCACAACTAATACCACCACCACCACCACCACCACCTACTCTAATATTACCACCACCAGCACATTACACAAACACAATCACCGTCACCACTATTGCAGACACCACTGCCAATACTACAACAAAAACTACTACTACTACTACTACTACTACTACTACTACCACTACCATCATCGCACCACCACTACTACCTCCACCACCATCAACACCATCACTCTTCCACCTGCTCCATTCGTTGATTCTCATCTGTTACAATCTAAAATACTTTATCACACCCACTCCATCAAAATATCAATTGTATACATATTCACCTACCACACCACATCTCCCTCTCTCTCACTCCTTCTCTCTCTCTCTCTCTATCTATCTACCTCTTTCTCGCTCTCTTCTTTCCTTTTCTTTCCTCATCTGATGAAGCAATGCACCACCATACATCAGGGGCTCCCAATCACTTTCTTTCTATGGTCCGCTTTGATTACCGTAAATCCTCGAGTATAGGCGTAGGAGTGGCTGTGTGGTAAGTAGCTTGCTTACCAACCACATGGTTCCGGGTTCAGGCCCACTGCGTGGCATCTTGGGCAAGTGTCTTCTGCTATAGCATCGGGCCGACCAAAGCCTTGTGAGTGGATTTGGTAGACGGAAACTGAAAGAAGCCTGTCGTATATATGTATATATATAAGTGTGTGTATGTGTTTGTGTGTCTGTGTTTGTTTCCCTAGCATTGCTTGACAACCGATGCTGGTGTGTTTACGTCCCCGTCACTTAGCGGTTCGGCAAAAGATACCGATAGAATAAGTACTGGGCTTACAAAGAATAAGTCCCGGGGTCGATTTGCTCGACTAAAGGCGGTGCTCCAGCATGGCCGCAGTCAAATGACTGAAACAAGAAAAAGAGTAAAGAGAGAGAGTGTAGTCTGCCCTTGAGTATAATACGCAAGGGATTTTTAGGGGGCTGTACCGCTGAAAAACCTAAACCTTGTGTATAATACGCACCCTTCTCTAACTTGAGTCAAGGAGGTCTATATAACATCCTTGGTTTGTAAAACTGTATATGGTGATGTCCTTTATTATTATTGTATATATAACATAATGCAAACGTGTAGCTTTATTGTGCATTTCGTTTGCAGAAAATAAAGAAATGACAGTAATAACGTTTAATAAACGTTGCTTACTGCAAATTATGGATGATTCTTTTATGACTTCATTGCTTTCAGGCTTAGCTTAAGATATTTTCACGCCCGACATCACAAAATGCGTCTGAATAAATATTGCCGGACAGCAAATAGAGACTCGGAGATTGCTTAGAAAATAATTTTCATTTTTAACCTCGTATATAGTACGCACTAGGGATTTTGACCTTTAAATTTGGGAGGGAGGAATGCGGATTATACTCGAGGATTTACGGTACTGCTTTATTCTGGTAGACTCTTTATCGCCATTCGATGCCTAAAAACTAGTTTTATAGAATCTTCTTTCAAAATTCCTATTTTGTTTTTCACACATAAACCTGTGTAGGTTGAACAGAGAAATAAACTGGGCTGTTTCTTGCAATAAATACCAATACATACATCAAAAGCAAAACTTTTTTTAGGGCCCTTAAACTGTTATGCTGGAACCCTAATCTATTATTTTGTTGTGTAGACCCCAAAAATCTTATATGGGCCTTCAGGAGCCATATGGACCCCGGTTGAGAGCTGTTGCTCGGCATGGTCTTTCAGACGAAAGGGATATAATGCTCGAATCTCTTTCGTTTAATGCCATTGCTTATAAATTGTAGACGGTGGTCTTATATTCCTTGCATATACGCTGGACAGGGAGAGAGAGAGAGAGAGATGGGCACCTACATGGATAGGCAAAAAGACAGGCCAAGAGATAGATAGATAGATAGATAGATAGATAGATAGATAGATAGATAGATAGATAGATAGATAGATAGATAGATAAATAGATAGATAGACGGACAGACACAGACAGACAGACAGATGGTTTGCTGGCTGGCTGGTTGGCTGGCTGGTTGGCTGGCTGGTTGGCTGCATGGATGGATGGATGGATGGATAGACAGATAGGCTGACAGGCAGGCATGTAGACAGACAGACAGACAGACAGATAGATAGATAGATAGATAGATAGATAGATAGATAGATAGATAGATAGATAGATAGATAGATAGATACATAGATAGATAGATAGATAGACAGAAAGATAAATAGCTTTTTTTTTTAAATATATACGAAAATGGCGGCCATATAGAGCAGAAATAAAGAAGTGTCAAAAAGACAAGAGCAGATAATCTTTCATCGAGTGTGGGTTGGGGAACGAACGAACGAATTGTTAATGGTGTGAACGAGACCAGAGTTAGAGACTTGATATTACACGCAGCACCTTGTTTCGGATTGAACACCTGATCACAGTTTTTTTTCCATAGAAGATTCGACAGACCGTCGCTTAGAATTGTTGTTGTAGTCGTTGTTGTTATTGTTGATGATGATGATGATGATGATGATGATGATAGTGATGGTGCTGGTGGTGGTGGTGGTGGCGATGATGATGATGATGATGATGATGTCGCCTAATGTTGTTCTTGTTCTTCTTCCAGTCAGGACTCACGCCATTAGCCACAAAGAATAATTTCTAATTCAAGCCTCCTCTAAGCTACTAAGAATGCGTGTGGCAACTTGAAGATCCACCCACCATACGCGTTAGACTGGCGGTTGCACGGGCGCGAAAGCTACGTTGTTATCCTCATTCTGTAAACGGTGGCTTTTAACGGGTGGAGAGCTGAACCATCCTAGGGGTACAGAGATTTCTCAATCTAGACTATGGTCTGAAAGTTTACCACACCATAGTTGGTTACACCATGGTTCCTCTGCTTTGTGGCAGAAGTAGGAAGAAAGAGTGAGAGAAAGTTGTGGTGAATGAGTACAGCGGGGTTCACTACCCACCCCTCCGCTGGAGCCTCGTGGAGCTTAGGTGTTTTTGCTCCTACGCAACCGCTGAGCCTGGATGCGCATTCATCCATCCGTCGATGCTCTCGGTGTCGGAGGTTGCCCTGCTTTCTCTTCTGCGGGTCTTACGAATAGCAAAGGACCACGTTTCGGACTTCTCCCAAGAGGACGAATACCGCTTCGCTCAACAGCAGCAACAGCAGTAGAACCAGCAAAGTACTTTATAAAAGTCTTCGTTCCAGTACGTACTTCTGTAAGGCTCAATTCCATTGAGGTTGATTGTTGCTTATTTATTTTTGCTTTTTTCTTTCGTCTCAGGGGATGGATAAAATAAGGCACCAATTCATGTTGAGGGCTTCGGATTTTGTAAACCAATGGTTCCCATGTTAATATTCGGGCCAGATCCAAAACCTGGATTGTTTTAGGAGGTCGCACCGAAAAGCTAAAACACAAGTCAGTTAAAGTAAAAATCTATTATATTTATAGAGGCACCGGAGTAGCTATGTGGTAAATAGATTTCTTACCAACCACATTGTT
Source organism: Octopus sinensis (assembly GCF_006345805.1). NCBI lineage: Eukaryota > Metazoa > Mollusca > Cephalopoda > Octopoda > Octopodidae > Octopus > Octopus sinensis. The sequence goes on along the minus strand of NW_021824287.1, from coordinate 9,421 downwards.
CCGGATTCAGTCCTACTGCGTGGCACCTTGGGCAAGTGTCGTCTACTGTAGCCTCTCCCGACAAAAGCCTTATAAGTGGATTCGGTAGACGGAAACTGAAAGAAGCCTGTCGTGTTTATATATATATATATATATATATACATATATATATATATATCTATATATATATATATATATATATTATATATATATATATATAATATATATTATAGATATATATATATAAATTAATAATAAATATAGGAATAAATCCAAATTTATAAGGAAAATAAGATTTAAGATTGAATCCAATTTTATAATAAAATATATATTATAATAAATAGAGACAAAACCACTATTATGCAAATCAAAAAAGAAAAGACTTAAGCCAAACATAAACTAATTTATTAACTTAAAATTTAACAAATGAATAACCACTGAAGAATGTCTAAGATGTACTGACACGAAACGATCGTAGTGGTTATTCATTTGTTAATTTTAATTTATATAATATTTTATGTATTGGCTTTAAGTCTTTCTTTGTTTGATTTGCATAATAGGGTTTGTCTTAATTATTATAATATATATATATATATATATATATATATATATATATATATATATATATATATGATTATATATCCTTCGAAACGTTTAGTAGATGAAACCTTAGCGACTGAAGAAGGGGATTTTTCGTTGTGCTTATTGTCCTGTATCTCCTTTTTTTGCTTGTTGTTCCTTGGTTTGTGTCTATGTTTTTCGTCTCTCTATGTGTTCGACGTCTTTTTGGTGTCCTGTACACATATATGCGTGTATATGTACATGTAGAGGTAGGTACGTACATATATGTTTATATATATGCATATGTTCTATTTTATTAACATATATGTATATATATATATATACACACACACACATATATATATATATAAGAAAAATAAAAACGGAAAATACGCACACTTACATGGTTATTGTATAATGTTTTATGTATGACCGGTTTCGCAATCGCTATTCATGATACAATGTTTAATTTATATGAAAATATATTTTTCTTAAGAAGAATATATATATATGTGTATGTATATATATATAATATATATAATATATATATATATATATGGTGTGTGGTGTTTTCTGTGAATGTGTTTGTCCTCCCACCATCGCTTGACATCCGATGTTGGTGCGTTTACGTCCCCGTAACTTAACTAGGCTTACAAAGAATAAATCCTGGGGTCGATTTGCTCGACTAAAGACAGTGCTCCAACATGGTCGCAGTCAAATGCCTAAAACAAGTAAACGAGTAGAAGAAAAAAAGAATAGAATAAAAGAACAGAAGAAGAATAAAAGAATAAAAGAACGTCGTGGGCCGCCGCGGTTGAGGACCGATGCTTTAGACTATATCTTACCTTCTAAACCCCAAGATATGGATCTATGTTAGGAACCGATATTTTTTTCCTATTAGGAATTGATAGAGATGAAGCAGGAATTGGTGCTGCAAGATAAGACACACAGAATATAGTTTGCAGAATAGGAATCTAAGAGGCAGAGTTAGAATGCCAAAAATGGTGGATTATATAATTTGATGTTTTCGTCTAAAATTCGTTATGAAACGAACAAAACGGATTGTATTGCATGAAAATAGAAGGATTATATGCCACGTGCATGAGTATGCATTTATGTGTAGATATGTGTGGGGTGGGTAGACAGAAAGAAAGAAAGAAAGAAAGAAAGACAGAAAGGAGGTAAAGAAAGAAAGAAAGAAAGACATAAAAGGAGAGAGAGGTTTGTAAAATATATTCATTTTTGCGTGTGATTATCAAAATCTAGGATGTGTGTCTGTGTGCGTGTGTGTATGCTCGTGTATGTGTGTGCGTGCGTGTGTGTATACTTGTGTATGTGTGTGTATGTGTGTGTGTGCGCGTGTGTATGCTTGTGTATGTGT